>NC_053023.1:152911875-153012853 GCF_003073215.2 Triticum urartu
CGGGCGGTGTTGCTGGATTTGTTTTAACTTGTCGAAATGTCTTGTAGAACCGGGATACCGAGTCTGATCGTAATGTCTCGGGAGAAGGTATATCCTTCGTTGACCGTGAGAGCTTGTCATGGGCTAAGTTGGGACTCCCCTGCAGGGATTTGAACTTTCGAAAGCCGTGCCCACGGTTATGGTCAGATGGGAATTTGTTAACGTCTGGTTGTAGAAAACCTGAAGTTGACCTTAATTAAAATGCATCAACCGCGTGTGTAACCGTGATGGTCTCTTCTCGGCGGAGTCCGGGAAGTGAACACGGTGTTGGAGTTATGCTGACGTAGGTTGTTCTAGGATCACTTCTTGATCATAGTTTCTCGATCGTGCTTTTGCCTTCTCTTCTCGCTCTCTTTTGCGTATGTTAGCCACCATATATGCTAGTCGCTTGCTGCAGCTCCACCTTATACCTTTTACCTTACCCATAAGCTTAAATAGTCTTGATCGTGAGGGTGCGAGATTGCTGAGGCCCCGTGACTCACAGATACTTCCAAAACCAGCTTGCAGGTGCCGTTGAACCGTGCAGATGATGCAACCAAGCTCAAGGCGGAGCTCGATGGAGGTCTTGTCCTTTGTGTTGTTTCGTTCTAGTTGATCAGTAGTGGAACCCAGTTGGGATCGATCGGGGACCTTGTCGCTTTTGGGGTTCTTCTTTTATTTTGGTTCCGTGGACGGACCTTGATTGTATTTGGATGTTGTAATGCTTTATTCATGTAATTGTGTGAAGTGGCGATTGTAAGCCAACTATGTATCTCTTTCCCTTATGTATTACATGGGTTGTGTGAAGATTACCTCACTTGCGACATTACTTTCAATGCGGTTATGCCTCTAAGTCGTGCTTCGACACGTGGAAGATATAGCCGCATCGAGGGCGTTACAACTCTACTCTCGAAAACTGTTGTGATCCCCTATACTTGTGGGCTATCAGCGTACTATACACCGACAATGCTCCAGGATATTTTGTGCTGCATCTCACACGGTTGGTGATAATAAACTGTGTGCAATCTACTTGATTTTTCATCTTGATTTGAATTACATAGTGGGGTCACAACGGCAATGGACGGTGTTTGAATTGCTAGACCTTTTATCAGCAATGAACATGCAACTATATGTGTGTCGTAAAAGAATTGGAATTATTCGGGGTTCCTTTGAACATTTTATACATTAAATTGGTTTTCTAGCCATTTCAAGTGCACAATTCAAAATTAAACTACATGCACATGCTCTGGTGCACCAACATGGGTTGTAAAATCATATATGTGTCTATGGGTTTATGCTTATGTCCCATGCAAGAAATGGGGATGAAATTCGAACACCACGCACCGTGGCTCTCCGGTAAACATCGATGTACTTGCTTTTGTAATTCTAGTAAATCCAAAATTCGTCCAAAATTCATGAAACTTGGCATGCTATCATGGAGTGGCATCAACATGTCGTGGTAAAATTTTTGCCTCATTTGGGGCAGGTTTGGGTATAAGTTTCTCATAAACCATAGCTTCTCACAACAAGTGTGATGGTTTCGGTAGGGAACGTTTCACCTTTCTAGACGAAACGATATCCATTGCCTCTTCTCGATTTCAAATTTTTTCCTAGTGTCAACATAGAACAACAAGAGTGTTATGTCGATTTTTGGGATTTTTCGGGGTTCGCTTGGACATTTTTATACATTAACTAAGTTTTCCATGCATTCATGTGCATAATTCAAATTTGAACTACAAGCATATGCTCTAATGCATATAAATTAGTTGAAAATTCAAATATATGCCCTTGGTTGCCTGCGTAGGTCTCATGCAAGAAATGGGAATGAATGTCAAACACCCTGCCACCGTCACTCGGCCGCAAACATTGAGATACTTGGTTTTTAAATTCTAGTAAATCCAAAACTCGTCTGAAATTCATGAAACTTGGCATGCTATCATGGAGTGGCATCAACATGCCATGGTAATTTTTTTGTCCCATTTGGGGCAGGTTTGGGGATATGCTTCTCAAAAACCAGAGCTTCTCACAACAAGCGTGATGGTTTCGGTAGGGAACGTCCAACCTTTGGGGATGAAACGATATCCATTACCTCGTATTGCTTTCAAAAAATTTCTCGTGTCAACATAGAACAACATGCATGTTGTGTCAATTTTTGGGATTTTTCGGGGTTCGTTTGGATATTTTTATGCACTAATTGAGTTTTCAATGCATTTATGTGCATAATTCAAATTTGAACTACATGCACATGCTCTAATGCATATAAATTGGTTGAAAAATCAAATATGTGTCCTTGGGTGCATGCTTAGGTCCCATGCAAGAAATGGGAATGAATTTCAAACACTAGGGCACCGTTGATTGCTGGCAAAACATTGAGATACTTCATTTTTAAATTCTAGTAAATCAAAAACTCGTCTGAAATTCATGAAACATGGCATGCTTTCATGGAATGGCACCCGACATGTTGTGGTATTTTTCGTGTCCATTTTGCGAGAAGGCGCACTTGAATAACAGCCAACAAAAGGCATTTTGAAAAAATAGCTGCCACTTTAATATCTCAAACAGTTGTATAATTCAAATTGTGTGCATTCTGTTAACCATTCACGTGACACCACGTGTCTTCGTTTTAATGACTATAGGAGGTGCCGTGCGGACAACTACTTGACCTTGGCTGAACGGGAGGCGTGCGAGCGGAGTCCGATGCGCAGGCTGACCGAGAGTCGTGCAAGCTGTCCTCCAATGCGCAGGCTCACCAGGAAGCGTGTGAGCTGTACGCTATGCGGGCTCGCTGGGAAGCAAGCCCTTTGACTTCCATGGCCGCCCGCCTTCCTCTCCATTAATGGCGCCTAAACCGCTATTTAATACGGGCGGCCTTACTATTCGCCTCCCATTCCCCTCCCTCTCGCAGACCTCCACCAACGCCATGGCGCAGAATGATCATCTACCACTAGTCTTCAAGTTTGGTGAAGTCGACTCCGAGCCGGAGAAGATAGAAAATAAGGAGGAATGGGGCCTCATGGACATGGTCCAAAACGAGCTGGCCGCGGCGGTTGCTGCCCCCGCTCCCGCGCCAGCGACCATCCCCGTAGCATCGACGGGCTGGTCGCCAAGCACTGTTGTAGAGCTGGAAGCCGCGGGCATCATCGGGGTCTCTGCGGACCCGTGCGAGCTCGTGTACATGCCAGCGCCAGCGCCCATGCCCGTGCGCACCCCTCCACCCACCATGGCGCCAGCCCCCGTGCGTTTGGTTGCACCCGTCGTGCCCGTGCCCCTGCCCGTGCGCGCCCCTCCACCCACCGCAGCGCCGGTCCCCGTGCGTTTGGCTGCACTCACCACGCCCGTGCCCGTGTGCGTGCCCCCCTCAGCAGCATGGGACGCTGCTGTCGACCGCTGCCTCTCAGCGGCGCCAGTTGTCGTCCTCCCGTGCCCCGCCCGTCAATGCGCGAGGACATGATGTTTGATTTACAAGTGAAGAACATTTTATGTTGCCTTGAAGACTTCAACAACGGCATCCCGGAGGACGACAATGACGGCGCGACACGCCGTCTCCACCGCCGCCGGAAATAGTTTTTTTGGAGTTTAATACTGTATCTCAAATTCTCGATCATATGAATATAAATTCGCAGTGTGACTGAATGAAAGATATGGTTTGAATGAACCTGTGTTTTTCTCTCTTAATGTACAGACTTATCAAACAATTTTCTTTTCAAAAAAATGTCAATGGTATTTAAAAATAAAACACTCATCGCAAACGTTTTAGTTAGAGCACCCGTATGCAAACCGACAGCTTCTCCAGGAAGCCAGGGGAAAAGGGACAATTACATTTTTACCCCTAGTTGGTTCCTACCCATGGGTTTTGCCCTTACTTTTTGAGCTTGCTCAGTTTTGCCCTTACTTTTTCAGTCCAGGTCCCTCGAATGCCCGTTGACCATTTGACCAAAACTTTAAAAATTCATAACTAATTCATATAAACTAAGAAAAATGCAAATAAGATATCAAAATGTTCATATAAACATTACCTTTATGTGCATATCATTTGCATTCAGGACAAAAGCACCCTTTAAACTACCTGAGGTAATTAATGTTATTAACATTATTAAAATGTAACGCCCACGACGCGGCTATATCTCCCACGTGTCGAAGCACGACTTAGAGGCATAACCGGATTGTAAGCAATGTCGCAAGTGGGGTAATCTTCACACAACCCATGTACTGAATAAGAAAAGAGGTACATAGTTGGCTTACAATCGCCACGTCACACAATGCATAAATATATCATTACAAACACCCAGATACAACCAAGATCCGACTACGGAACCAAAATAAGGACAACCCCAAATGCATAATGTCCCCGATCGCCCCAACTGGGCTCCACTACTGATCGTCTGGAAAGGAAACGTAGTATCGTCCTGAGTCCTCATCGAACTCCCACTTGAGCTCAGTCGTATCTCCGAAGCGGTATCATCGGTCCCTGCATCTGGTTTGAAGTAATTTGTGAGTCACGGGGACTCAGCAATCTCACACCCTCGCGATCAAGACTATTTAAGCTTATAGGTAGGTTAAAATGTATGAGGTGGAGCTACAGCAAGCACTAGCATATATGGTGGCTAACATACGCAAATGAGAACGAGAAGAGAAGGCGAAGGCGCGATCGATAAACTATGATCAAGAGGTGATCCTAGAACAATCTACGTTCAAGCATAACACGAGACCGTGTTCTCTTCCCGGACTTCGCCGAAAAGAGACCATCACAGCCACACACTCTGTTGATTCATCTCTCCCTAATAATAAAGCACGGATTGAGTCTCCGGGTTCACCGTCGCGGAGTTTTTATAAAAAGGTCCATGCGGTTTTTGACAATCAACCCGCGGTCCTTTTTAAGTGACTAATTTAAGAAAACGTTTCGTTTTTACAAAGAGGACCCTGTAACTTGTATATTCAACCCGCGGTCTAGAGTCCAGGCGTCTGGTTTTATTAATATTAGTCAGGACCAAGTCAACGCGATGCAGAACGGGGGCGGTGGATGGAGATTGCAGGGGCCGGATCCGCGCACGGCAGGGCCTAGGGAGGCGGATCCGCAGGCGGGCGGCGCGGCAGTTATCGCCGGTGACGAAGAGGAAGGCCAAAGTGTGGTTTTCCGGGCGGATCCATGGCGTCGAGGGCTGTTGGGCAGAGAGGAGACAAGGAGGTGAGGGAGAGAAGAAGGGACAAAGGAGGAGCGGTGTCGCGACCTAGGAAGGAGCTCGCCGGAGCCGAGCGAGCGACGGCGGACGGGCGCGGGAGACGAAGGGATCCGGTGCTGCGGCGCGAATCCTGTCACAAGTGCGAGCCGCTGGTCTTCTAGGACCACCCCTTACGACGACGTTGCTACAGCGCGTGGCGGAGTGCCCTGAGGCCGCGGATGCTGCTGCTACACCCGCACCACCAGCCCAAGGTCAGTCTCCCTTGCTCTATAGCGCAACTCCCGCCTGACACCATGTTGGCTTACTTCTGCCCCTCTGGTTTGGAGAGTGTGCGCTCTCAGCTCTGCTGGGCCGGCCGTGCTCTCTTGCTGATTCTTATCTGCAGCTCCAACATGAAAGCCTACAAATCGACTCTTGAGATTTGTCTTCAAAATAGGATTTTTTTACTATGACATACTCACCGAAGTTACATGATGTGCAGTTTAGAAAGTTGATTACTGGGGAACTTTTACTACATGTCCAGTTATGGTTTCATGATAAAAGGATCGTGCACCAAACGTTTGTTGAATTGATGCTTCAAGAAAATGTATGGAGTTTTCATTGCGTGCTTCAAGTCATTAACCAGGTAAAATAAATCCTATAAGTTGTTCTTACCATACAATCTTTTGAACCAATTTTTGTAAACTTAGTACAATATGATTATTGTTTTTGTCGGCTTTTCTATAGATATATTTGAGCTATTAAAAATGTGATTATATCATTTGTCATCTGAAAACCAGACTCATTTATACATAATGGGACATAATGTCCAGAAAATAGTCACCAGGTACAAACATCACTCTTGACCTACATTGTACAACATCGCATAATTTTCTGTTTTTCTTGAGGTACCGCTCAGTATTTTTTTATCGCATACATAGATAGGACAAAGGTCACAAGAGCTGATTTTGTGCACCTTGCTGCATGTGCACTCACTTGATTAAGATATTCAAAGTGTGAGCTTTTGAAATTTCCAAAAATAAGTCAGATTGTCATTATTAACCCATGTGCACATGCAATGCTTTCTGACTCTCTGACAATTGTCTTTCAGAATAATTTGATGAACCACCATGTCGCCCTTCTGCTTGGTTCCATGGGAAAGCAATTTACAAAGCTCCAGTTGGTCAATACAGCCTTGATTCCATGTTTTCTACCACTGCTTAACTTCATTTGAAAAACTGTTGTTGTTATGTATGCAGGATACAGTATAGAGTTGTATGCAGGATATAGTACTAGCGTTGGAATTTTAGGGCATCCAAAAAGAACTTAGTATGCTTCAACCCATGTTTTCTACCATTGCTTACCTTTATTTGGAAAATTTTACTGTTGTTGCTATGTATGCGAGATACAATACTAGAGTTGGAATATCAGGGCATCCAAAAAGAATTTACTATGCTTCAGGTAAGAAAGTTAATTTGTTTGACTTTTGTAAGGACTAAATTACTAGCTTAACGCATGGAACTTATTGAGCTGCAGTCATGGCATGTGCTTACATAGAGACCTTCGTTCTGTGGATACACCTCTTCTTATAGGACAGGTTGTCTACGAATTATCCTGAGGTTCAATTTCCATAATAAAATGTGTGTTTTTATTTATCATGGTTTCTCTTCCTGCATGACCAAAATTTCCAGATGTTGTTTTATCATTTCCTTCCGACGCCATTAAATCTCAATCTTACCTATGTTGAAATGGTTCCAGCGTGTGCGTGATGCATTGCTCCCCTTAGTTTTCGGAGGAACATGGTGCTATTCCTGGTGCTTTTGGTTATGAAAAAACTGACATTAGTCAGGAACTTTCTAAGGTGATCACCTTACTGCTCTGTTCTCATCGTACCACTTCTACACAGTTTACTGAGTTTAAAAATCCATGCGGTACTCTAATTCTGAAGCTTTGGTTTATGCGAGATGTGGCTGAAAGAAGAAATGAGATGGCCGAGATTCTAATGGATTTCCCCCAATCGACAATGATATTTCATGACATGATGTGAAGAGTGGAGCCGCTTAAAGTACATGGCGAGCTCACCATGGCCGCCTTTCTTCCTACAGATTGGGAACCGCCGACCGCGACCCATGGTGTGTAGATGATACACCGGTGAGGCGTTCCAAGGACGAAGAGGATCTCATGATTTTCAGGGATGAGGAGGATCTTGCGATTTCCAGATTTCAAGTGTCTACACACTATATGTAGTAAGTTTTTTAGAGAAGTAGTCAAATTAAATCTGGATACCAATTTATTGGAACATTATATTTCTTACAGAAGTAGTCAAACAACGATATCAATTTGTTGGAACCATCAAGGAGGTGACACTCCTGGAGGGTATACATTCTCCATCTTATGCCTATTTGAAATACGGTTATAGGTTTGTACTTTGCCACTCATATTGTAGTACTCAACTGTAGCAATGATGGAGCAGGAAAGTGTGCTGAACCTTCTAATATGGATACTGCACTTGTACGAGCTAGGGCCACTATTGCTTATCATATGGATCGTAGATGTAGTGGTAATGTACCACCTATTTTTTTAGTATAGTGATGATATGTTATATAACAATCTGGTTGCCGTGACGTAGCTATTCCCTGCAGGGCCTGTGAAAAATAGAATAAAAAGGTTCATTAGAGAAATAATAGAATTAACGATTGAATATCCAATGGCTTTGATTTTATGTCTATGTGGAAGATTGACGTAAGATTACGTGTACAGTATACAAGTGAAAAACATTATAATTTATTTAGATGAGCTATTACCAAAGTTTTTTTGTCAGAGGGGGATCCTGTATCTTTATTATCATTATCAAAAACATGACTCTAGGCCCTAAAGAAACAAGAAAAATACATAACAAGTCCTTCGACTTTTACAGAAAGGAGCTCAAACTGATGCAAAACATGATTGGGTCCTTGCATCCGTGTAGGTTCCACCTCACTGCTGTCGGGAACGAGCCACTTGGGGCAACGAGGTCGCTACGACTTTAGGCCATACATAGCCTCGAACAAAAGAAACACTGCCTCTTTGTTGGCATAGCACTAGGAGGAAGAAAGAGGTGAACGGATAGATCCGGCGCCACAGAAGGCTGCCCTACAGCCCAAAGAGTGACTGGAGCGATGAAGACCGCCCATCAATCGCCAAAGACTAGTTTCAACGAGCGGCGTAGCTTCATAAGAAATTCTGGTGATAATAAGCTCACATCCGATCATATAGTATAATTTCGGCTGAAATTAACACCAAAGCTTCTATTGCAAAAAAGATTATGAAATATGAACTATTTGTTGGTAATCTTGAGTCGTCTTGAACTTAAATATTGGCTTTACAAGAAGACTTTCTTTTTTCATAATAATGGATGAGCAAGAATTTTAGAAACCAATGTTCCATTTTGTTATCCACGTAACGTAATCATCTGTTCAATTCATTTCCCATGGCAATGCATTTTATATGAAATATTAAAGTTTTATTAAAAAGGGAAATTTCCACGTTCAACATTTATTAAAATTGGATATAAAATATGAAGAAAAATGAACCATCAAGTAGGTTCTACCACTTTTATCGCCCGATGCAACGCATGGGCATCTGTACTAGTTTTAATTAAGTTAAGTTTTAGGTTTTCTACAACCAGACATTAACAAATTTCCATCTGCCCATAACCGCGGGCACGGCTTTCGAAAGTTCAAATCCCTGCAGGGGTGTCCCAACTTAGCCGATCACAAGCTCTCACGGTCAACGAAGGATATTCCTTCTCCCAAGACAATCCGATCAGACTCGGAATCCCGGTTACAAGACATCTCGACAATGGTAAAACTAAACCAGCAAAGCCACCCGAATGTGCCGGCAAATCCCGATAGGAGCTGCACATATCTCGTGCTCAGGGCACACCGGATTGTCCAAGCTTCCGGTAGGCCAGCCCAGAGTTGCCCCTGGTGGCCACCGGCGGCTGACAAGTTGGACCAACACTCAGAGGAGCACTGGCCCGGGGGTTTAAAATAAAGATGACCCTTGAGTCCGCGAAACCCAAGGGAAAAGGCTAGTTGGCAAATGGTAAAACCAAGGTTGGGCCATGCTGGAGGAGTTTTATTTAAGGCGAACTGTCAAGGGGTTCCCATTATAACCCAACCGTGTAAGGAACGCAAAATCAAGGAACATAACACCGGTATGACAGAAACTAGGGCGGCAAGAGTGGAACAAAACACCAGGCATAAGGCCGAGCCTTCCACCCTTTACCAAGTATATAGATGCATTAAAATAGACAAGATATAATAATGATATCCCAACAATAAACATGTTCCCACAAGGAACAAACTCCAATCTTCACCTGCAACTAGCAACGCTATAAGAGGGGCTGAGCAAGCGATAACATAGCCAAACAACGGTTTGCTAGGACAAGGTGGGTTAGAGGTTTGACATGGCAATATGGGAGGCATGATAAGCAAGTGGTAGGTATTGTAGCATAGGCATAGCAAAAGAGCGAGCATCTAGCAAGCAAAGATAGAAGTGATTTCGAGGGTATGGTCATCTTGCCTGCAAAGTTCTCCGAGTTGACGTTAGCTTGATCCTCGTAAGCGTACTCAACGGGTTCCTTGATCACGTACTCGTCTCCCGGCTCTACCCAAAGCAAGAACGCAAGCAAAGGGAGACACAATCAACCACGTGCAATGCACAAACAACATGATGCAAAACATGGCATGATATGCGGGATGTGATATGCGATGCATATGCATGTTTTCGGAAAGGAAAGATTGAACCTGGCCTCAACTTGGAAAACCAAGAGTGCCACTGGAAAGATGAGTTGATTTCGGTCGAAATCGATATAAAGATCACCGGAATCGGATGCACGGTTTGCAAATGGCAAGCAAAACAAATATGGCACCGATCTGCGATTAACAGCACGAGGCCATCTAAATGCATCAAGAACAACAAGCTACTGCACTCTAACATAGCAACAAAACACATGGCAGTAGTCCACTCAAGATGCTTGACAAAATATGAACACTGAGCTATGGCTAAATCACACAATAGCAGGTTCAAACAAGCATGCCAAAAGTGCAAAAGATATCAGGTTTCAGACTTAGTGAAAATAACATGTCAGAAATTTAACATCAGGAAGCAAAGTTTAGAGCAAGATAACAACATGCTATAGGAACATATCATGGCAAAGCAAGGCATGGCATGAAGCTACTCAAAGGATACAACAAAAGTCCCTTACTGACCATAAGCCAAAAGGGATCAGAAAATACAATGGCAACCATGTGAACATAGCAACTTTCGTTAACAGATTCGGACTTAGCAGAAAACTGAAACATGGCAAAACAGATTCACGTAGGCATGTTTACGAGCTCGGTGCACTCACCACAAGGCATTGCATGACAAACTAAGCATACACCCAGCAAGTAGACATGGCATAGAAGCTAAACATGGCAAGAACAACCTCATAGCATGCATGGATCAACTATAACAACCTCGACAAAATTGCTTAACATGTAAACAGTCTGCCAGGAACATTTTATAGCAAAAGTAGAGCTCGATTTAGTCAAGCTAGGGTGCTCCATAATTGCAAACAAAGACATGGATGGATAGAGCATAACATTATCTCAAAATCATCCTTACTGAGCATGCTCAAAAGAGGCATGGATCACTCTGTAGCAACATGAATACATGGCATAAAAATATTATCAGGGAAATGACTTAGAAGATTTCTAAGTCCCTGAAATCAGCAACATTACGAGAGCTACTTTGCATGCTTGTGCTAGTCACCACAAAGGTCACAAAAATACATGGCATACACCCCTGTAAATATGGCATGGCATACTTCAAAACACATGTAGGGCTCAAGTTCAAAGGAGGCACACATTAAACATGGCAAAAATGACAAATGTCCAATTATTGATACGACTCTGAAACTAAAATTGCATAGCACTCTTGCAAAAGAATTTAGGGCATCAAGATGATCTCAAATGAACATGGTGCAATGGAATGAAATGAAGTCCTTGTTGAGACGAACAATTTGATATGGTACACGCCCAAAATGGAGCCACGGATGCAGAGTTATGGCATGATGAAAAATGCTAAAAATTACTGAGACTTGGGGGAAAAGTCAACCTGGCTAGGGTTTGCCCAGATCTGGATCGGGATCGGCACGGAAAACGAGGACGACCGGAACAGTGCTCGCCGGAGTTTGAACTCGCCGGAGAGGGGACTTGCCGGACTTGGGCGCGTCGGCTCCGGCCGAAGAGCTCGCCGGAGTGGCGCGAGGCGGCGACGGGCAGTGAGGCGCGGCAGGGCGGCGCGGCCGGAGTCGTCGACGGGCGGTGCGGAGACGGCGGACGGCAAAGGCGGCCGGCGACGCGCTCGGGCGGCGGAGCGGCGACCGGACGGTGCAGCGACGAGGAGGAGGCGCGCACGGGCGGGCGGCGGGCGGCGGCGGCTTCGGGCTGGGAGGGCTCTCCTCGGGCCCAAGCGGGCCGTGGCGCGGGAGGCGGTCGGCGGGCCACGTGGCGCGACGCCAATGGCTGCGGGGCAGCGGCGGCGAAACGTCCGGCGCGCGGAAGGACGAGGGAGCTAGGGTTAGGGGTGGATTGAACTGGGATTTTCGGGGGGAGTTGCCTTTTTATAGGTAGGAGGAGCTAGGAGGCTCCAAATTGAGCACGGTTTGCGGCCACGCGATCGTGATCGAACGACCGAGACGATGGAGGGGGTTTAGGTGGGTTTTGGGCCACTTTGGAGAGGTGTTGGGCTGCAACACACACGAGGCATTTTCGGTTCCTCGGTTAACCGTTGGAGTATCAAACGAAGTCCAAATGGCATGAAACTTGACAGGCGGTCTACCGGTAGTAAACAAAGGCTGCTTGGCAAGTCTCGGTCCAATCCGAGAATGTTGAACACCCGCACACGAAAAGAGGTAAAAGGGAACACCGGAGGGCATAGAGCACCGGAATGCAAAACGGACAACGGGGAAAATGCTCGGATGCATGAGACGAATACGTATGCAAATGCGATGCACAAGATGACATGATATAAGATGCATGACAAAGACAAAAGCAACATGAAGACAAAAACCCAACAACGAGGAATCTCATAACTTAGTGTCGGAAATGGCAAGAGTTGGAATACAAATATGGCATGTTACATATGGGGCGTTACATAAAAATAAAAAGGTATAAACAATATTTGTTTCATGAATAAAAATTACATGCAAATGTAGGTGATGTTTTCTAAACATCCAGATATCTTATTTGCATTTTTCCGAGTTCGTATCATCTTGTTATGAATGTTCTAACGACTTTGACCATTATTTGGAAACTTCATAACAAATTGATACGAACTCAGAAAAATGCAAATAAGATATCAAGATGTTTAGGAAGCATCACCTACATTTGCTTGTATTTTTTATTCATGAAAAAAATATTGTTTATACCTTTTTATTTTTAATAATGTTAATAACATTAATTACCTTAGGTAGGTTAAAGGGTGTTTTTGTCCTAAATGCAAATGATATGCACATAAAGGTAATGTTTATCTGAACATTTTGATATCTTATTTGCATTTTTCTGAGTTCATATGAATTAGTTATGAATTTTCAAAGTTTTGGTCAAACGGTCAAAGGGCATTCGAGGGACCTCGACGGAAAAAGTAAGGGAAAAACTGAGCAAGCTCAAAAAGTAAGGGCAAAACCCGTGGGTAGGAACCAACTAGTGGCAAAAATGCAATTGTCCCAAGGGAAAATGTGCCGAGCAGGATTTCTGCAGCTCTTAATCGTAAATGTTTTAGATAGAACACCCGTATGCAAAGTGAGAGCTATGGTCTTCCCTCGCAGTGCAAGATTTGTGCATCCCTTCAACACAAATGGTTGTTTTTCATGACCCGTATGCAAGCACGTAGAAACAATTGGGTAAGATTTGCATCTGTCATTTTGGGTATGTTGCCATTTGTCAAACTGGAAAGATTGACATTTGTTTATCTAGTAACATTGCCATTTGTCAACCTTGTAACATTGCCATTTGTCAAAATATGCAGCTAAAAATCACTAGCACTATCTAATTTTTGCAACTAAAATCACTAGCACTGTTTATATGGACACCACTAGCAGGCGTGAGTTGATGGACGCATATGCAAATGTACCATTGATTACATACAACAAGTCATCAACCCACAACGACAACGAGGATACACGTTGAATTATAGATCATTTCCAACAAAACATTCTAGTAAAGTAAAGTTTTTCTCACACAACAAATAACAAAGCGATGAAATGAACTTCAGCTCAACCACTCGTCGGCGTTGGAAACGCTTGCTTTGAACCAGAAGTGATTCTCTGGGATGGGCTAGCTACTGTCAATCTCGAGACCAACGCATGACTGATCATCCAGGCTGAAGCGGGCTATGTCAGGACCCATATTGTGATGGTAGGGAAGCATAGCAATGACCGAGGTATAGATACAGTTGCTTCTTATAAATGGTAGTAACGTTGTGTCAACAGCAGCTGGATCGCCTTTCACCATCATTGGATAGTTTTGTCCAAGGAAGAGTGACTTTCCTCCAAGACTTTCAATACTGAACCAGGGAGAAGGTGTTGGCGCTAGTACACTAGTATCCATCCTGAATACCCTGCAACGGATGTTGGAATAGGTCCGGAGAGTGCGACCATGCGAGACGACACCTACTTCCTTAGTAACTTCAGCAGTGCCCTGTATACAGACAAGAAGAGGTGATCCATCGGAATAAGTTGCCAGGCGCCACTGAGTATATGGGTCATGCTCGTCCTCATGCTCGTGATCTTCAGCATCGTCATCTCCCCCTTGGTTATAATTTTTTTCAAGTATAGGTGGTGGAATGTTCACAGGACCTTGGAAACACAAGAAGGTTAATTAGTAAAGGGAAGCTAGCTAGCCTGCATGCATGTGGATGAAACAATTATAATTACGGTGGAAGAAAAACGTACCAAAAGCATGATGATTTCATGCAAAAACAGCCCACGAGTGGTGGCAGCAAACACAAGACCCTCATATTGAATTGCATCACAGTACTCATCCGTGTACAAAAATTGATTTTTGAGCAATATACATCGAGGCGTGGAAGTAAGGAAGGCAACAAGATTGTCGAAGATACCAACAACTTCATAGTTCGTGTAATCCCAAGAGAGGTTGGGAACTTGACAAATTGCTATCTTCCGTAGACGACAGTCACCATGATCGTATTTGAACTCACATAGATCATATGTGTGCTCAACCTCTGGGCAGTCTGAGATTTTTGGAAGTGGAACCCAGTGACGAGTGTACACATTCACAAGTTCCCACTCGCAATTGTATCCAGTATAAACAACCCAATCTTCATTTGCGCCTGCCCAAGCCTTGCCCTTAAGCGATGGCATCTTAACATCACACGTATCATTATCAAGCGGCATCAACTTGCACAAGGCGAGGCTTCCGTCGTCCCCGCGCCAGTCAGCAGGGTCACGTCGAAGAAGATAGGGGAGATAAAACCGCTCTTGGACCCTTGGGTTGCTTTTAATGATGTTATTAGTTGAGTCGAGAATGCTCTTGAATGAACCTTCCATGCTAGCCGAGGTGATGACGTCGCACCGATCAATGAGTTCCTCCACCACGTCATCTTTCAGATCGGGGCAAGAATAACGGGGTCGTTTCCGGCCTGTTCCCTCCATGGAGAAGATGATCGAACAATGGCAGAAGGAAGGGTGAAGGCAAATGGAGGGAGGAAGAGCGTGCGACAGCAATTCCAAATCGAGAGGGAAAGGAGAAGAGGCGGTGGACGGTTGCCACGGTACAAGAAGAGGCTAGTGGGGAGCGAACGGTTGCCACAGAGGTCACACACTGACGACAAGGCCGAGTGAACCGCATGCCGTATATCGCACACACCTTGATCTGGCTGACCGTTTCTTTTGTGTTACCTAATCACAAACAGTTCATCTGAGTGAACCGTATGTTGTACATTGCACACACCTTCATCTAGATGCCCGTTTCTTTTATGTTGCCTAATCACAAACAGTTCATCCGAGTGAACCGTATGTTGTATATCGCACACACCTTCATCTAGTTGTCTGTTTCTTTTGTTCCTCCTCATCGCAAACAGTTAACTGAACTGAACCGTATGCCCTGCATCACACATGCAACTAAAATCCGAACCGTGTTTGATGCATCCATCATCGCAAATGTTTTGCACCTTTTTGATGGTTTTTTACACCATTGTTTGTGATTATTGCATTTTACACAGTTTCGTTGAAGGGTCTCTGATCGTAGTGTCACGTTAGCAGCATCTTGTAGTAGTGAAGAGTGCCTTATTAAGAAATGGTAAAGGAAGTAATGCAGATAAGGTTCAGGATAGTGAGACATCCTTGTTGGTATCCAACAAAGATGATAAAACAACCAAGGAAAACTATCTTGAAGACAATGAGACAACCCCAAAGTCCTGTCTTGGTTTAGTGTTCGAGTTACTGGCCACTACCGCTGGCACAAGCTATTCAAACTCGCTGTCCGAATCAGTTCAGTTTCTTGAGTCTCAACTACAAGCTGAAAGACATAGATCAGATGTGCTATGACAAGAAGCCGAAGGACTGCGGAAGTCCCTGGAGCATTCAAATGCATACTTTCTGGTGCAACAACAAGCGTTGGAGGATTTTAGCACCAAACAGGACAAAGCTAATAAGATTGCTAAGCTTATTGCCAGCATGGTGGATACCCAGGATAACATTTCTTGAGCTCTTCTGAAGTTGTTTCAGTTATGGACTTTTTCTGTTGCCACGTTTATTTGCACTAGTGGCCAATTTAGACGGCCAGTGTATGTAATATGCTACTTTGTTCCCTATATTTGCACTGGTGGCAAACTTTGATGCCCAGTGGATGTAATATGTGTCATAGCCGTAATAGCCTAGCGTTAGTTGCTTGCTTATTTATTTCCTTATTGTCTTGTTTAGTTGTTTGCCTGTAGTCACTGCAGTTCTTTTTCCGCGTTTTTCTAGTGGCCATAATAACCTATTTTTATAACTAGGCCACAATAACCATGGCAACACACTGACTGTTGTAACCATGGTCCTGCTACCTGCGGTAGTGACCATGGCCCTCCACGGGATGTACAATCCATGGCCCTTCTACGGGCTGTAGGATCCATGGGCCTTCTACGGGCCGTAGGATCCATGGGACTTCTATGGGTCGTCTCATCTATGGGCCTTCTATGGGCTGTATAATCGTTTCGCCAAACATGGGCCATACTATTTGTGGACCAATAACGGTCCGCAAAATGGGTCGTAGACGGGCTAGAGTGGAAATCGTCTGTTTTATGGCCCGACAATGACGTGCCGTTAATAGGCCGTATTTGATGACGCTATGAAAACAGCCCAACGGGTTAACGGGCCACAAACAGGCCGATTGTAACCACGGGCTGAATTTGGCCCACGAGCGGAACAGGCCAGTAACAGACTGTAAGTAATCGAATTCTGGAAATGAGCCCAAGAATAAATGGGCCCTTAGAAGGCCGAAAGTTAACACGGGCTGGAAACGGATGACAGACTAATGCGTCGTTAATGGGTATAAAGCGATACACTATTCATTATGGGTCAGTTTCACCACGGGTCGTTAATGGGCCTGATGTCTACTACACAACCTTCTTCTTGTAGACGTTGTTGGGCCTCCAAGTGCAGAGGTTTGTCGGATACTAGCAAATTTCCCTCAAGTGGATGACCTAAGATTTATCAATCCATGGGAGGCATAGGATGAAGATGGTCTCTCTCAAGCAACCCTGCAACTAAATAACAAAGAATCTCTTGTGTCCCCAACACACCCAATACAATGGTAAATTTTATAGGTGCGCTAGTTCGGCGAAGAGATGGTGATACAAGTGCAATATGGATGATAGATATGGGGTTTTGTAATCTGAAAATATAAAAACAGCAAGGTAACTAATGATAAAAGTGAGCACAAACGGTATTGCAATGTGTTGAAACAAGGCCTAGGGTCCATACTTTCACTAGTGCAAGTTCTCTCAACAATAATAACATAATTGGATCATATAAATATCCCTCAACATGCAACAAAGAGTCACTCCAAAGTCACTAATAGCGGAGAACAAACGAAGAGATTATGGTAGGGTATGAAACCACCTCAAAGTTATCCTTTCTGATCAATCTATTCAAGAGTCCGTAGTAAAATAACATGAAGCTATTCTTTCCGTTCAATCTATCATAGAGTTCGTACTATAATAACACCTTAAGATACAAATCAACCAAAACCCTAATGTCACCTAGATACTCCAATGTCACCTCAAGTATCCGTGGGCATGATTATAAGATATGCATCACACAATCTCACATTCATCTATTCAACCAACACAAAGAACTTCAAAGAGTGCCCCAAAGTTTCTACCGAAGAGTCAAGATGAAAACGTGTGCCAACCCCTATGCATAAGTTCACGAGGTCACGGAACTGGCAAGTTGATCACCAAAACATACATCAAGTGGATAACGTGATATCCCATTGTCACCACAGATAAGCACATGCAAGACATACATCAAGTGGTCTCAAATCCTTAAAGACTCAATCCTATAAGATAAATTCAAAGGGAAAACTCAATTCATCACAAGAGAGTAGAGGGGGAGAAACATCATAAGATCCAACTATAATAGCAAAGCTCGCGATACATCAAGATCGTGCCAGCTCAAGAACACGAGAGAGAGAGAGAGAGAGAGAGATCAAACACATAGCTACTGGTACATACCCTCAGCCTCGAGGGTGAACTACTCCCTCCTTGTCATGGAGAGCGCTGGGGTGATGAAGATGGCCACCGGAGAGGGATTCCCCCCTCCGGCAGGGTGCCGGAACGGGTCTAGATTGGTTTTCGGTGGCTACGGAGGCTTCTGACGGCGGAACTCCCGATCTATTCTGTTATCCGATGTTTTTAGGGTATATTGATATATATAGCGAAAGAAGTCGGTCAGGGGAGCCACGAGGGGCCCACGATGGTGGGGGCGCGCCCAGGGGGCAGGCGCGCCTCCCTACCTCGTGGCCACCTCGAAGCTTCCCTGACGTCTACTCCAAGTCTCCTGGATTGCTTCCATTCCAAAAAAACTCTCCCAAAGGTTTCATTCCATTTGGACTCCGTTTGATATTCCTTTTCTTCGAAACACTGAAATAAGCAAGAAAACAACAATTTGGGTTGGGCTTCCGGTTAATAGGTTTGTCCCAAAAATAATATAAAAGTGTATAATAAAGCCCATAAACATCCAAAACAGATAATATAATAGCATGGAACAATAAAAAATTATAGATATGTTGGAAACGTATCAGCATCCCCAAGCTTAATTCCTGCTCGTCCTCGAGTAGGTAAATGATATAAATAGAATTTTTGATGTGGAATGCTACCTAACATATTTATCAATGTAATCTTCTTTATTGTGGCAAGAATATTCAGATCCATAAGATTCAAGACAAAAGTTTAATATTGACATAAAAATAATAATACTTCAAGCATACTAACAAAGTAATCATGTCTCATCAAAATAACATGGCCAAAGAAAGCTATCCCTACAAAATCATATAGTCTGGATATGCTCTATCTTCGTCACACAAAATATTTAAATCATGCACAACCTTAATGACAAGCCAAGCAATTGCTTCATACTTTTGATGTTCTCAAACTTTTTCAATCTTCACGCAATACATGAGCGTGAGCCATGGACATAGCACTATACGTGGAATAGAATGGTGGTTGTGGAGAAGACAAAAAGGATAAGATAGTCTCACATCAACTAGGCATATCAACGGGCTATAGAGATGCCCATCAATAGATATCAATGTGAGTGAGTATAGATTGCCATGCAACAGATGCACTAGAGCTATAAGTGTATGAAAGCTCAAAAATAAACTAAGTGGGTGTGCATCCAACTTGCTTGCTCATGAAGACCTAGGGCACTATGAGGAAGCCCATCATTGGAATATACAAGCCAAGTTCTATAATGTAAAATTCCCACTAGTATATGGAAGTGACAACATAGGAGACTCTCTATCATGAAGATCATGGTGCTACTTTGAAGCACAAGTGTGGTAAAAAGATAGTAGCATTGCCCCTTCTCTCTTCTTCTCTCATTTTTTTGGTTTTTTTTGTTTTGGGCCTTCTCCCTTTTTATGGCCTCTTTCTTTCTTTTTTATTTTTCGTCCAGAGTCTCATCCCGACTTGCGGGGGAATCATAGTCTCCATCATCCTTTCCTCACTGGGACAATGCTCTAACAATAATGATCATCACACTTTTATTTACTTACAACTCAAGAATTACAACTCAATACTTAGAACTAGATATGACTCTATATGAATGCCTCCGACGGTGTACCGAGATGTGCAATGATTCATGAGTGACATGTATGAAAGAATTATGAACGGTGGCGTTGCCACAAATACGATGTCAACTACATGATCATGCAAAGAAATATGATAATGATGGAGCGTGTCATAATAAATGGAACGGTGGAAAGTTGCATGGCAATATATCTCAGAATGGCTATGGAAATGCCATAATAGGTAGGTATGGTGGCTGTTTTGAGGAAGGTAAATGGTGGGTTTATGGTACCGGTGAAAGTTGCGCGATACTAGAGAGACTAGCAATGGAGGAAGGGTGAGAGTGCGTATAATCCATGGAATCAACATTAGTCATAAAAAACTCAGATACTTATTGCAAAAATCTATTAGTTATCGAAACAAAGTACTACGCGCATGCTCCTAGGGGGATAGATTGGTAGAAAAAGACCATCGCTCATCCCTGACCGCCACTCATAAGGAAGACAATCAATAAATAAATCATGCTCCGACTTCATCACATAACGGTTCACCATACGTGCATGCTACGGGAATCACAAACTTTAACACAAGTATCTCTCAAATTCACAACTAGTCAACTAGCATGACTCTAATATCACCATCTTCATATCTCAAAACAATCATCAAGTATCAAACTTCTCATGGTATTCAATGCACTATATATGAAAGTTTTTATTATACCCATCTTGGATGCCCATCATATTAAGACTAAATTCATAACCAAAGCAAATTACCATGCTGTTTAGAGACTCTCAAAATGATATAAGTGAAGCACGAGAGTTCATCTATTTCTTCAAAATAAAACCACCGCCGTGCTCTAAAAGGATATAAGTGAAGCACTAGAGCAAATGACAAACTACTCCGAAAGATATAAGTGAAGATCAATGAGTAGTCGAATAATTATGCAACTATGTGAAGACTCTCTAACATTTAGTAATTTCAGATCTTGGTATTTTATTCAAACAGCAAGCAAAACAAAATAAAATAAAATTACGCTCCAAGCAAAACACATATCATGTGGTGAATAAAAATATAGCTCCAAGTAAAGTTACCGATGAACGAAGACGAAAGAGGGGATGCCTTCCGAGGCATCCCCAAGCTTAGGCTCTTTTGTCCTTGAATATTACCTTGGGGTGCCTTGGGCATCCCCAAGCTTAGGCTCTTGGTTGTCCTTGAATACTACCTTAGGGTGCCTTGGGAATCCCCAAGCTTAGGCTCTTGCCACTCCTTATTCCATAGTCCATCGAATTTTTACCCAAAACTTGAAAACTTCACAACACAAAACTTAACAAAAAACTCGTAAGCTACGTTAGTATAAGAAAATAAATCACCACTTAGGTACTGTTGTGAACTCATTCTAAATTCATATTGGTGTAATATCTACTGTATTCCAACTTATCTATGGTTCATACCCTCCGATACTACTCATAGATTCATCAAAATAAGCAAACAACACATAGAAAACAGAATCTGTCAAAAACAAAACAGTCTGTAGTAATCTGGATCAAACGTATACTTCTGGAACCCCAAAAATTCTAAAATAAATTGCTGGACATGAGGAATTTATCTATTAATCATATGAAAAAATAATAAACTTAATCTCACTCTCCAGTAAAATATGGCAGCAAATCTCGTGAGCGCTAAAGTTTCTGTTTTTTACAGCAAGATTGCAAAGACTTTCCCAAAGTCTTCCCAAAGGTTCTACTTGGCACAAACACTAATTAAAACCATAAAACCACATCTAAACAGAGGCTAGATGAATTATTTATTACTAAACAGGAGCAAAAGGCAAGGAACAACAATAAAATTGGGTTGCCTCCCAACAAGCGCTATCGTTTAACGCCCCTAGCTAGGCATGATGATTTCAATGATGCTCACATAAAAGATAAGAATTGTAACATAAATATAGCATCATGAAGAATACGACTAGCACATTTAAGTCTAACCCACTTCCCATGCATAGGGATTTTGTGAGCAAACAATTTATGGGAACAATAATCAACTAGCATAGGAAGGCAAAACAAGCATAACTTTAAAACTTTAAGCACATGGAGAGGAAACTTGATATTATTGCAATTCCTACAAGCATATGTTCTTCTCTCATAATAATTTTCAGTAGCATCATGAATGAATTCAACAATATAACTATCACATAAAGCATTCTTTTCATGATCTACAAGCATAGAAATTTTATTACTCTCCACATAAGAAAAATTCTTCTCATTCGGAATAGTGGGAGCATCATAAGAAACTCGAGTACTATAAATTGTTTCCATATTAAAGGAGTAATGTTCAGAAAAAGGGTAATCATAATCATGACAAGTTTTATAAATATAATCATCATTACTTTTTATAGCATGAGTATCATCACAATAATCATCATAGGTAGCAACTTTGTTCTCATCATAATCAATTGAAACCTCTTCCAAGATAGTGGAATCATTACTTCCTAAAGTTGACACTCTTACAAACCCACTTTCATCAATATAATCATCATAAGTAGGAGGCATGCTATCATCATAATAAATTTGCATATCAAAACTTGGGAGACTACAAATATCATCTTCATTAAACATAGCATCCCCAAGCTTGGGACTAACATTAATTGCAGGAAATACATTCTCAAACATGTCATTCTCATCAAACATAGCATCCCCAAGCTTGGGCCTTTTCATATCATAAGCATAATCACTCTCATCATTAATAGTATGGATAGCACCAATAGTATAACAATTATCATCATCACAATGAGTAATAGGAGCAACATCATTTGGGAGGGATACATTTTTACCTTTGCTTCTCCGTCTTTTATTTTTCTTCTTCACATCATGTGTGGGTTTAATCCTCTTTTCGGAGCTCCTTATTGATGAGATTGGTTGAATAGAAGGCTCATCCTCGTTACCTGATTCATCATAAGAAATAATAGGAGGATATTGGGAAGCCTCTTCCCTTTCATTAGTATTCTCTTCATCCTCTATTTGTTTTCTTTTCTTTATGTAATTGGCAATATAAGGATTTTCAATGCAATTCACCGCACAATACATAAGAATTTCTTCTAGATCAATATCGAGGAATTTCTCAAGGTTATATTCTGGAATATGCTTAGTTATACGTTTCATTTCTTCATAACCCAAAAGCAAACTAAGTTCATTATGATGTGCAAGGGAAATCAAATCATCACCATTTTGGACACGATACGATCATGAAACAATTTGCATTGGAGATTTAAATGACCATGTTCATTGCAAAGTTCACAAGTATGGTGAAGAAATTTTAAATTTTCGGCACAAACATCTAGCCTTTCTTGCAACCATTTAGTTTCCAAATACTTATGCCTCTTGCAAAATCTATCTTCCCTATTTGGTGTGTACTTGCAAACTCTATGCACTCCACAAAAATTGACATGCTTATAAGAGAAATTTTCATTATGACTAGTGCAATCATCATTAGTACTATGGATATTCAAGGAGTTCATACTAACAACATTGCAATCATGCTCATCATTCAAAAATTTAGTGTCAAACATTTTATAGACTTCTTCTTCTAGCACTTGAGCACAATTTTCCTTTCCATCATTCTCACGAAAAATATTGAGAAGATGAACCGTATGAGGCAAACTCAATTCCATTTTTTTTGTAATTTTCTTTTATAAACTAAACTAGTGATAAAACAAGAAACTAAAAGATTCGATTGCAAGATCTAAAGATATACCTTCAAGCGCTAACCTCCCCTGCAACGGCACCAGAAAACAGCTTGATGTCTACTACACAACCTTCTTCTTGTAGACGTTGTTGGGCCTCCAAGTGCAGAGGTTTGTCGGATAGTAGCAAATTTCCGTCAAGTGGATGACCTAAGGTTTATCAATCCGTGGGAGGCGTAGGATGAAGATGGTCTCTCTCAAGCAACCCTGCAACCAAATAACAAAGAGTCTCTTGTGTCCCCAACACACCCAATACAATGGTAAATTGTATAGGTGCACTAGTTCGGTGAAGAGATGGTGATACAAGTGCAATATGGATGGTAGATATGGGTTTTTGTAATCTGAAAATATAAAAACAGCAAGGTAACTAATGATAAAAGTGAGCACAATCGGTATTGCAATGTGTTGAAACAAGGCCTAGGGTTCATACTTTCACTAGTGCAAGTTCTCTGAACAATAATAACATAATTGGATCATATAACTATCCCTCAACATGCAACAAAGAGTCACTCCAAAGTCACTAATAGCGGAGAACAAACAAAAAGATTATGGTAGGGTACGAAACCACCTCAAAGTTATCCTTTCTGATCGATCTATTCAAGAGTCTGTAGTAAAATAACACGAAGCTATTCTTTCCGTTCAATCTATCATAGAGTTCGTACTAGAATAACACCTTAAGATACAAATCAACCAAAACCCTAATGTCACCTAGATACTCCAATGTCACCTCAAGTATCCGTGGGCATGATTATACGATATGCATCACACAATCTCAGATTCATCTATTCAACCAACACAAAGAACTTCGAAGAGTGCCCCAAAGTTTCTACCGGAGAGTCAAGACGAAAACGTGTGCCAACCCCTATGCATAAGTTCACGAGGTCACGGAACTCGCAAGTTGATCGCCAAAACATACATCAAGTGGATCACGTGATATCCCATTGTCACCATAGATAGGCACATGCAAGACATACATCAAGTGTTCTCAAATCCTTAAAGACTCAATCCGATAAGATAACTTCAAAGGGAAAACTCGATTCATCACAAGAGAGTAGAGGGGGAGAAACATCATAAGATCCAACTATAATAGCAAAGCTTGCGATACACCAAGATCGTGCCAACTCAAGAACACGAGAGAGAGAGAGATCAAACACATAGCTACTGGTACATACCCTCAGCCCCGAGGGTGAACTACGCCCTCCTCGTCATGGAGAGCGCCAGGGTGATGAAGATGGCCACCGGAGAGGGATTCCCCCCTCCGACAGGGTGTCGAACGGGTCTAGATTGGTTTTCGATGGCTACGGAGGCTTCTGGCGGCGGAACTCCCGATCTATTCTGGTCTCCGATGTTTTTAGGGTATATTGATATATATAGGCGAAAGAAGTCGGTCAGGGGAGCCACGAGGGGCCCACAAGGGTGGGGGGCACGCCCAGGGGGGCAGGCGCACCTCCCTGCCTCGTGGCCACCTCGAGCTTCCCTGACGTCTACTCCAAGTCTCCTAGATTGCTTCCGTTCCAAAAATAACTCTCCCGGAGGTTTCATTCCGTTTGGACTCCGTTTGATATTCCTTTTCTTTGAAACACTGAAATAGGCAAGAAAACAACAATTTGGGCTGGGCCTCCGGTTAATAGGTTAGTCCCAAAAATAATATAAAAGTGTATAATAAAGCCCATAAACATCCAAAATAGATAATATAATAGCATGGAACAATCAAAAATTATAGATACGTTGGAGACGTATCAGGGCCAAGAGTTACAAAGGGCTTCATATGTGCCGAAAGACGTCATGGGTCATACATGGGCCGGAAGTTAACGGGCTGGAATCATATTGGACGGCCCAGATGACGCTACTGGGCATAATTCGGATAGGCCATAATGGGACGTCACCTAGCGGGCTGTAAATGGGCTATATGCGAACATGCCATTAACAGGCTTTGCGTGGGCCGGCTCACTACCTTTTGACCAAGTCAAACAGGCCACCTTTTTCATCGGAATGGGCCTCTGTTGGGCCGTGCCACGTGTCGACGTATCATAGGCGCCTTCGGTCCAATGAGTAGATGACATCTGTCCCAACGGTGAGCCGACACGTGGTTCCTCTGGCCATTCCAAATTTTACACGTGGAAAATCCCCATTGGTCCGGGCTGTTAACAGGTTATCGGATCCAAACCAGAACACGATAGCTTAACGGCGACCCGTTACGGTGGATGCCATGTGTCGGTTACCCTTGACGAAAGCAATTCTATGTCGCACGATTTATCATCATGGAAGTGGACACTTCCGTGATGATAATTTTGGCAATGTCATGGAACACTTCTACGACAGCACAAGTATGACTATCTTGATTCTGTCATAAAATCGTCATGGATGTACATGCATGACAGAAAATGTGACCTGTTGTGACAAACACGTATCATCACGGAAAGTGTATTTTTTGTAGTGCAGGGCAGTGTCCTGACCAACCCAAATGCACTTCATGTAACGCAGAATTCCTTGATACAGAGAAAATGGTGGCTTAGAATTAGGATCTACAGCTAGTTGTTGCAGTATGGCTTGAACTTTAGGGTCTTGACTATAGCTAGTAACAATTTCCTGCAACCATGTGGGTTGTGCACCAGAAATTTGATAAACCTGAGTCCCATCAGGAGGTCTCCTGGATAATGCATCAACAACAGTATTGGAAGTGCCATGTTTATACTGAATAGTGAAGTTCAGACCTAACCGTTTGGTCAAGCATTTCTGTTGCCAGGGAGTGTGTAATCTCTGGTCCTGCAGACGAGCCAAGCTCTTTTGATCAGTTTTGATCACAAATGGTTGGACCTATAGGTAAGATCTCCATTGATCCACTGCCGGCAAAATTGCGAGGTACTCCTCATAAACTGATAATCCCCTGTTTTTAACACCCAGAGCCTTGCCGACATAGGCCAGGGGGTGCCCCTGCTGCATTAATACATCACATGCATCAGTTTCAATAATGAATGTTTTTGAGAAGTCAGGCACACCAAAACTGGAGCAGAGGTAAGAGCTTGTTTGAGTACTACAAAGGCTTCCTCAGTAATACTAGTCCACACAAATGGTACCCCCTTTTCAGTAGTTCAGTGAGAGGTTTAGCAATAATTCCATAGTGCTTGATGAACTTCCTATAATATCCACTGAGCCCAAGGAAATGCCTAACTTCCTTAACATTAGTTGGAGTAGGCCAATTCTGTATAGCTGTTATTTTAGCAGGGTCCATGGACACACCTTTAGCAGAAATGCCATGTCCCAAATAAGCAATTTACTGTTGAGCAAATGCACACCTGGACATTTTTACCTTCCATTCTTTTTCTTTCAGAATTGTCAAAACCCAAGAAACATGCTCCAAATGTGCCTTAAATGTTTTGTTGAAAACTAGTATGTCATCAACGAAGCACAACAAACACTTCCTAAGAAGAGGGGACAGATCAAAGTTCATGGTCCCTTGAAATGTTGCTGGAGCTGCAGTCAGACCAAATGCAACTACAAGGAACTCAAAGTGGCCATTGTGGGTCTGGAATGCAGTTTGTACTCTTCTCCTGGAGCTAATCTGATTTGGTGAAACCCAACTTTGAGGTCCAGTTTGGTAAACCAACATGCTCCAGCTAGTTCATCCAACAACTCATCTATGACCGGAAAAGGATACTTGCTCTTCAGAGTTATAGCATTCAGATGTCTAAAATCTACTACCACTCTCCATTCTCCCTCCTCTTTTTTCTTAACCATGAGAACAAGAGAAGAAAATGGGCTTTTGGTGGGTCTGATCATCCCCAAGGACAAGAGTTCTTCAATTTGCTTTTCTAATTCATCTTTAAGCCGAGGAGCAATTCTGTATGGTCTGACAGAAACTGGTCTTGCACCCGGAATTAGAGGAATATGGTGGTCTTGCATTCTTCTAGGAGGAAGGCCAATGGGGGCCTGAAAAACTGTATGAAACTTGTCCAACATGGTCTACATCTCAGGACATACAGTTTGGTTGGTAGCACACTGAATAATTGATAATGACACAATTGTCAGAGCAAATTCTGAAGGTAGAAGTCCTTGCAATGTCATTGTGCGCCCTTGATACCGTAAGGATAACCACTTCTGAACCCAGTCCACTTGCATAGGGCTATGCTGGGATAACCAATCCAGACCCAGTATTCCATCATAAGTGGATAAATGCAGTAATCTAAAATCTGAAGAGAACTGACTATCACAACAACTCCCACTAACACTGTTTCAACATTTGGGAGCATTGCAAAGAAGTACCACCTGCCACAGTAACTGAAACCACAATTGTCTCTTGTATGTTCAGAAGAAGAGGAGCAAAAGCGCTGTCAATGAAAGAGTGAGTACTAACAGAGTCCACTAGGAAGATCAAGGAACGGTTCTGCAACTGTATTTCCAATTGAAGTGAAGGAGCATTGGGGTCCTTGCCAATCACTGCTGCTGACAGGCGCATACTATGAACAGATGCTGATTCAGAGTCAGATAAGTCAGACTGAACACTATCCATAGCATGTACATGATCAATCAATTCTTGCACAAAATGTAACTGGACCGTGGATTCGCACACATGATCTCGTGACCATCGTTCCCCACAAACGAAACAAAGCCCTTTAGATTTGCGATAAGCATGCATAGCAGACCATTTATCATCAGAAGAGGAATGTTTCGGAGTTTCAGACTGCCGCTTATCTTCAGTTATATGGGGTTTGGGAGGAAGAGGAAGTGGGTGCGGTCCCGACCTCAATCCAAGAGAAGTGTTGATTAGTGTCACACTTTCCCCAAGCTCTTCATGCAGCAATGCCAGATCATACACGTAGTCGAGATCCTTGGGTTTCTAGAGAGCTACAGCAATACGAACACCAGGCTTAAGACCGTCCAGGAAACGAGTGGTGTAATGCATGTGATTAGGAGCCTCTTCATACACTGATAACTGGTCATACAAGTCAGCAAACTGATCAACATAAGCAACAATTGTACTGGTTTGCGAAATGCGAAACAACTGACGAAGCAGAGTCTGGTGTTGATTTCTACCGAATTGACTCTGTAAGCTACAACAAAATTCAGACCATGTTGCATGAGGAGATCTACGTTGCGCGGATTCTAGCCAGCAAGCTACTGCACCTTCGAACTGTGAGGTTGCCAGTGAAACCCATCTGTGTTGAGGAGTGCACCAGAGTCTGAACTGATCCTCACAGCAGGACTGCCACAACCGCGGGTTCGCGCCATCGAAATGAGGTAGATCAGCCCGAACACCAAACAAGAATGCATCAGCAGTATCCGGAGAATTCGAATCATGCCCGGGAGGAAATCGAGTAGGGAAATTGGAATCACGCGCACCTCTGACCGGAGGAGGGACATATGTGTTATGTGCCTTCTGTCGGTGTCAAAACCGGCGGATCTCGGGTAGGGGGTCCCGAACTGTGCGTCTAAGGCGGATGGTAACAGGAGGCGGGGGACACAATGTTTACCCAGGTTCGGGCCCTCTCGATGGAGGTAATACCCTACTTCCTGCTTGATTGATCTTGATGATATGAGTATTACAAGAGTTGATCTACCACGAGATCGGAGAGGCTAAACCCTAGAAGCTAGCCTATGGTATGATTGTTGTTGTCCTACGGACTAAAACCCTCTGGTTTATATAGACACCGGAGGGGCTAGGGTTACACAGAGTCGGTTACAAGGGAGGAGATCTACATATCTGAATCGCCAAGCTTGCCTTCCACGCAAAGGAGAGTCCCACCCGGACACGGGACGAAGTCTTCAATCTTGCATCTTCATAGTTCAACAGTCCGGCCAAGGGATATAGTCCGGCTGTCCGAGGACCCCCTAATCCAGGACTCCCTCACCTTCTCCCGGTGTTCCTGGTCGATGTCGAGGGAGTCGGAAGCAGTACCGCGACCACTCCCAGCCAATCTGGACGACGAGGTCTCGACGCGCCCTGGTGGTTCCTTTGACCACTCGCCACGGATCTGCTCGAGCTCGAGGTTGAGCTAGTTGCGCATGCCATCGACCCGCATCGACAACAGTCCATCGAGCGTGGTCGTGTTCACCTGAATCAGCTTGTCGACGGCCTAGAGAAGGTTCTTGTCGTGCTCCTTCAAGCGTTGATCCAAATCGGCGGTGAAGTCTGCCCTCAGAAGTGCGTACACCCCACGCCCGTCCTCGGACAACATGTCCATCACCTCTTCTCGTCGCCCATCACGCCATCGTGTCCCGTGGTGGTGTCATGGCAACTCTAGGGCCGCTGAATCTGACACCAACTGTAAGCAACTCGCTAGATCAGGGGAATTGCTAGGGTTTCGAAATGGAAAAGGGGATTTGTTTGGTAGCTTATCCGCCCAACCTCCCTCGCAGCTACCAGATTACACCGGCCGAAGCTGTCGGCCAGGTCCAAGCCAATTCAAAAACAGAGAGAGTCATCCTATTTAAGCTAGCGACCGTTAACACAGTTAACGGGCCGTGGAATAGTCCTTCAGCCATCTGGGTGGGTTGGCTTCGCGCCTGGGCCGATGGGTCGGGCCTTCTGCTTGAACGATTCTCCCCGTGCCTGCTTCACTTGTCGGATCCGCTACAGGGTCTTGTTCGCTTGCCGCCTGCTCGTTCTGATCCGCAGGATCAGTGCTGCACTTGGGGACGCTGACAATGTATCTTATGTCTTCTAGGTGTGTTGAATGATGCGTCGGATAAGTAGTTAGCACTTTTGCGAACCAATCTGTGGTTGGATGGTTAGAGGGACTGTGGTATCCCAACCCACCAGGGTTCAAATCCTGGTGCTCGCATTTATTCCTGGATTTATTTAAGAATTTTCGGTGATGCGCATTCAGTGAGAGGAGACGTTCCCGTCGACGACGAGGTGCCTACGGTGACTTCATAAATTTCAAGATGATATGCGGACTCGGTCTTTCGGAGGTGTGTTGGCCCAGACCCGACGTCGAGTACTTTCCGACGACTGGAGACGACCGATGACGAACGAAGCTCGCTGACGAACTCGACGATTTACTTTACGCCGAGTGGAACCGTAGTACAAAGCTAGCCTTGTCCTTGATCGATCTTTCCTGGACGTGATGGAGTAGTACTTTTAGCCGTCCGAGACACCAACGCAGTACGTATACAATCAATCAAAGGTACACGAATACTTTGACTCGATTTGGATGGCTACAGGCTCGTGTCGAGCCTGTTGTAACTTTTGCTTTTTTGGTTGTGTTTACAAGGGGCTATACAAACATATATATAGTAGCAAGATTGGCTAGCTAACCTACTCGGTTACTACTCCTAATCCTACTAGGTGATGAATACGAAACCTACACGGACACACGCACATGTCGTGTTTAGTTCCAACAATCACCCCCCTAAACACGAGGTTGTTACGTTACAGCTCCGACGCCGATCCTTCTTGTCATCTCTAAGAACTTCTCTCAATCCAAAGCCTTGGTTAGGATATCCGCCAGTTGATCATCGTTGCAAACATAGTTGACCTTCATCTTACCTTCTTCCACGCAGTCCTTTATATAGTGATACACCGTATCAATGTGCGTGCTCCTTTCATGCCACACCAGATCCTCGCATAGAAAAGTTATAGACTTGCCGTCAACATTGAGCACCACCTGTTCCGGATCTCGATCCATGAGATCACCGTGTAGCCTCCTTAGCCACACACCTTGACACGCCGCAGCGGCCGCTGCGATATACTCGATTGCATCAACGGCAGTTACTTTACTCTTCTTGCTTAGCTCAAGACGAGGTTCCATTGGAGCATCAATTGGATTGCAATATTTCATGCCATAGTTTTCAAGTATCTTCCTTGCATATGCCACCTGGCATAGCGTGATCCCCTCCGTCTTTTGATGTACCTCTATCCCGGGGTAGTAGCTCAAAAAACCGAGATCATCCATCTTGAAAAGCTCTTTCATCTGTAGCTTGAACTTTGCAATCAACTCTTCATCTGCTCCGGTAATTAATAGGTCGTCGACATAGATGCCAACTAGTAGACGATCCCTTCCTTCACCTCTCTTGCACATTGCATGCTCTTGTGGGGCTTTCTCAAATCCAAGAGAAACCAATATCCGATCAAGTTTGATGTTCCACTCCTGAGGTCCTTGCCATAGTTCATACAAGATTTTGTGTAACTTCAGTACCTTGTGTTCTTCTCCCTCTTTGATGAATCCCAGTGGTTGGTTCACATAAACGTCTCCTTCTAACTCGCCATTCAAAAATGCGGAGTTTACATCCAAGTGATGTACCTTCCATGATTCTTGAGCCGCGAGAGCGATGAGTAATCTCACCGACTCCATCTTTGCAATGGGAACGAACAATTCTTCGAAGTCCACACCTTTCTCTTGCACATACTCTTTGGCTACTAGCCTCGACTTGTGCTTCACACATCCTTCGACATATTTCTTGATCTTAAATTCCCACTTGAGCTTTATAGCTTTTTCATTGTTGAGAAGATCCACAAGCTTCCATTCATTGTTGTCGTGGATCAACCCCAACTCCTCTTCCGTAGCCTGACGCCAATACTCCTCCATATTTGCGTCTTCAAAATTTTCCGGTTCCTCGATGTGCAAACATCGTTGCCCTTTACTTTTCATCTTCACCGATTTTATTTGAAGCGCTTCATCTGGTTCATGTGGTCGTTCTTCTGTCTCCAGTGCTATCGAAGGAGACGGCACATCTTTTGAAGTTGCCAAACTTCTCTTTTCTGGCATTTTGGCCACACCCAAACTGCTCTCTAGAGAAGAACCTGCAACGCTTGGGCTGCTACTTTCCTGACCACCAGCCACTAGGCTAACTTCTGTTTGTCCAACTGCAGCACCTTCTGACGCGTGTCCTTTTCCTGGACCGTGCCCACCTTCTAGCCTGTTGGAAAAGCCTCCAAAGGCTCCCGTGGATGTACCTCCTCCACCGAGTGGGCTGCCTAATGGTGAACTTGGCGCAACATGCACACCTCCTGCTGACTTGCCCGGTCTACTGCGCGATGCAACGCTTGCGTCGGTCGACTGCACGAGCGACCTACTGGGTGCAGCACCTCCAGTTGTGCCTGGACTAGTCTTGTCTGGTGCGCTACAACTCATGACGCCTGCGCTCCTAGCCGAACCGGCTGGCTTCATGTAGGCAGCACACTCGTCTGGTCCGAGTGTAACTCGCCGCACATCTCGATTTGCCTTGTGATGTTTTGACACGACCACATCGAGACGCCTTCTGCCGTGGACTTCTAACGCCACGTCTTCGTCTATCTTCAGATTTTGTGAATTACTCTTTCGGCCACAGCTGGCCTCTCGCGGAGGCGCCGCATAAAGACTGCTTCTCCATGGCCGTGCACACGCAGCTATCGCCGCATCCGTTCCAGCAAAGTTGGCACTTACGTCCATAACATTGACATAAGTTTTGGAATCACTCCCCGTATCTGTAGCTTCGACACAGGTTTCCGAACCATGATCATGATGGCAAACTTTTTCTTCCACAAGCTCGACAATTTCTTTAGTCAACACTTGACAGTCTGGATCCTCCTCGTCCACCAGTTTACACATCAACATCATGTCACCATCATCTCCTTGCTGGGCCATCAGCGCGCTTCTGCTTCGGTGCTTCCTCGCAGCTAGCCTTGAAGTGGCCGAGGAGTCCACAGTTATAACACCTCACTTTCCTGATGTCAAACTTTCTCCTCGGTGGTGGTGCAGCCTCATTGTCTGAGTCGTCGTCCGAGTCAGCGAAGTTCTTTCTCGCCGAACGCTGCTTTCCCTTCTTCTTGCTGCTGCTCTTGGACCCGCCTTGCTTTTCAAGGGCAATCCACTGCGCCTTTGTGAGCATCACAAGCTCGTTGTTCCCCCCGTCCCCAAGACTGTACCGCATACGCTCGTCGTGAGCCTTGTAGCGTCCGACGAGATCATCAATGGAGAGGGTCTCGAGATCGACACACTGCTCGATCGCCATGACAATTTGCAGGTACCGGGGAGGGCCGCGCGCAAGAACCGCCAGACAACCGAGGCCTCTATGAGGTTTTCTCCAAGCGCGCGAATCTGATTGACGAGAGTAGCCACCCGTGAAGCGAACGCATCCACGGACTCATCATCGCCCATGACCAAAGTCTCGTAGTTCCTTAGGAGAGTTTGGAGATTGGCTTGCTTGACACGGGTGTGTCCCTCGAACATGAGCTTCAGCTTATCCCACACCTCCTTTGCCGTTGCTTTGGCGATTAGGTGCTGGAAGACATCCATCGGCATCACCGAGTAAATCGCCGACGCCGCCTGCCGATCCTTCCGGTGCTCGGCTCCCTCCTTCTTGAACGCGTCGCCTCCGGTATCCACCGCATCCCATAGCTCATTGGCACGGAGACCACACTCCATGAGGGCCTTCCAGACCCCGAAGTTCTCGCGATCAAACCGTGGATACGACGAACTCGCCGAAGCAGCAATTACTTTAGCCGCACCGGAGTACTCCGCCAACTGCTTGGTCTTCTTGTCGTCCGACATGATCCTCCGTTACTAGAAGATCAACCTTGCTCTGATACCAATTGTTGGCCCAGACCCGACGTCGAGTACTTTCCGACGACTGAAGACGACCGACGACGAACGAAGCTCGCTGACGAACTCAACGATTTACTTTACGCCGAGTGGAACTGTAGTACAAAGCTAGCCTTGTCCTTGATCGATCTTTCCTGGACGTGATGGACTAGTACTTTTAGCCATCCGAGATACCAACACAGTACGTATACAATCAATCAAAGGTACACGAATACTTTGACTCGATTTGGATAGCTACAGGCTCGTGTCGAGCCTGTCGTAACTTTGTATTGCTTTTCTGGTTGTGTTTACAAGGGGCTATACAAACATATATATAGTAGCAAGATTGGCTAGCTAACCTACTCGGTTACTACTCCTAATCCTACTAGGTGATGAATACGAAACCTACACGGACACACGCACATGTCGTGTTTAGTTCCAACAAGGTGCTCATAGGGGTAGGGTGTGCATGTGTGCATTCATAGGGGTGAGTGTATGCACGTGTATATGAGTGCTTGCGTCTGTACTGTGTTAAAAAAAGTAGTTAGCACTTTGCACTTCATCTGCACAGAGTTTTTTACTTCAACTTTTTTTTTCTAAAGTTCAAAGACGAAAATATTTTTCTTCATCTGCTGTGAGTTGCTCCTACGGTGTGGCAATGTAGCCGATGTTACTCATCAAATTCCATGGGGTCCATGCTAGGATCACCCGTGCATGGAGGGAAAAAGGGCCATAATGATGTGAAATGCACACATGCCATTAAAATTATTGCATTATTATCATATTTGATTGATGACGGCTGGCATGGACGTGTTTATAATCTTAAATTCAATTATTAGCTTATACTCCTATCATTTAGTATTTGTATATATGCAGCAATACATAAGTGGATAGGCTTGCTGGTTTAAATAGACTCGATTCAAATACGTTTGTAGTAGTACTGATTTGCATAGAGGTTTTGGATTGGATTTTAAAGCATACCGCGTGCGGCTCACCTAGGCGAAAAGTTCGGCAAGATCACGGACTCCAAAGTTGATCACCCAATTTTCTGCACACCCGGAAAGAGAAAAAAGCGGAGGAGAAAACGAGGCAGCGAGGAGCGGACGGGGCAAAGAAGCGTCGAGAAACGCACCACCACCCCCAACCGACCCCCCGCATCGTCCGTACCGGCCGGTGGATAGAGCCATAGAGGGATCTCCGATCTCGGCCCTCCTGGCCAACACCGCCCCGCGCGACGAGTCCATCGCGAGCCCGGCATCCTCTCGACGGCAAAACCTAGCCTCCCCGCCGCGTCCCGTCGGATCGCGTCCGTCCCCGAGCGGAGGAGGAGGAGGCGGGCGCCCTAGGAGGGGCATCCCGAGGTAGTCGTGGCGCTGTTCCGCGGCTGCTTCTCGTTCGGGTCGGCGGGGCGGAGAAGGCCCGCGGCCTCGCCCTTGCCATCGCCGCCGCGCGTGACCGCCGCATCGGCATCGGACGACGGCGCCAAGATGAAGGGCCTCTTCAAGTCGAAGCCGCGGACGCCGGCCGACGTGGTGCGGCAGACGCGTGAGCTCCTCATCTACGTGGACCTCCACGCCGGCTCACGCGGCGCCGACCCCAAGCGAGAGGAGGAGAAGGTGAGATCGAATCCGGCCGGCCTTCCTGTTTCGATGCCCCGTCCCTGCCCACCGATTTGGCTCGGATCGCGCATGGGAGTGGAAGCTTTTTATCCCTTGCTTGGTTTGGCCTGATTTGTGCCTCCGCACTCTTATTTCTATGAGCGTTGCAGCGGGTGGAACGTTGCTGCTTGCGTGACCGCTATGTATTATTCGTCGCTGCTCGATTTGCTGCTATTTAGGCCGTTGTAGGACTTAACTAGCTTACTTCATTATAATCTATATGATGATTACATGACTGTAGCATATTAAAAGGGGCTGGTTCAGGGAATTCAGGAAGATACGTTTTTTGGTATATGAGCATAACTAAGTTACTTAATTAGGATAATGTTGCAGATGGGGCATGTGATAGATGGTAGGCGGTTTACTCGTCGTACATAAATTCAATGTATGCTTACAATTTTGGTATATGAGCTGCAAGTCAATTGCGATAATATTTTAGATGGGGCATGTGATAGATGGTAGGCGGTTTACTCGTCATTCATAAATTCAATGTATGCTTACAATTTTGGTATATGAGCTGCAAGTCAATTACGATAATGTTGCGGACGGGCATGAGATAGATGTTCGATGGCTTGCTTGCCATCATTAATAAATTCATAATTCGATGTATGCTTCTTGTTACCGTACATTCGACGTAGGAAGTAAGCAGGATTGTGCAGCAAGAGTGAACGCCAAGCTTCTAAATTAGGACCCTCTTATCTGGGGAGCGTTCGCTTGGAGGGGTGGCATTGCGAACATTTTGATGGCATTTTTAGTTGGTTTGGGGTGGCAGTTTCTTCAGAACAGCATTTCATTTTCTGGAATGAAGGCTCAAAACTGCCATCCTCCCAGAAAATGCCATGTTCTGAAGAAACTGCCACCCTCGATACAACTGAAACTGCCATGAAAAACGTTCGAAATCCCATGCTTTCCTGGCGAACGGCCGCCAGTTAGCTTTTCCGCTAAATTGTGGGTCATGTAGTGGTCATGCCACTCAGCAAGAGCAGGGCGAGCAGAGTGGTCGGAGGTTCTGGTGAGTACATAGATTGACATGGCAGCAGCTCTCTGCATGACGTGGTACAAGGAACCTCCAAACGGTGTCGTGGGCATTCCATAGGCGCCACATCCCAACAGCAAAGGGGGAGGGATCTAGGAAATGAAGCGCTTCACTGCGATCATACAATTAAGATTACACTTGGATAGTGAAAGTGGGATCAGTGGTGGCACATAGATCGTAGGTCAGAAAGAAGTCATGGAGGCAGAGGCTAGAGCCAGTTCTGTTTCATCAACTGTCTCCCTCCACACAGCTTCCCTTCTGTGCTGTTGTAGCTGATGTACATGGGCCACAAGCTAGCTCTTCAGCCCAATTGCTGCGAAACCGTGCAGCCCAACATACATTACCATGCCCGTGAGACTTCTCTAGTGAGCTGCTGACTGTGGGCACACAATAGGGCTAACTATGAAATTATTAATCTGCAACACTAAACTATCTCAACTTAAGTAATGCTTCTTCGGGTCAGCTTCACGAGGAGTAATAACAAAGGTGCAACCACCCTGATCTATGTCTTAACTCAGCATAAAAATCTTTACTTGAGCAATGAATGTCTTCTTGGAGTAATAGTAGTGATATTCTTTTGAAGAAGATATTATTTTGAATATGTGCTAGCACATGGCCATTTGATTGCTCTGATTTTATGCATTACGCGGAACTTTGGTATTCTTCTCAAATTGTTCTGACAATAATACTTCTCGACTCAAATGATATGTTCCTGTATACTAACTGCAGCTTACATTATGTTTACGCAGATGGCAGAATTAAGCAAAAATATAAGGGATTTGAAGTGTATTCTGTATGGCAACGGCGAACAGGAGCCTGTCACTGAAGCTTGCGTGCAATTGACCCAAGAATTCTTCAGAGAGAACACTTTACGATTATTAATTATGTGTGTTCCGAAAGTAAACCTGGAGGTATTTAACTTGATTTTGTATTTTTAGATCATGACAAGAGTATATAAATATTTTATTCAATAGATACCTTTATTGTTATTATTCGGATGTCTTAATCTCATAGATAACATTTATTTGCACTTTGGATTGTTGCAGGCAAGGAAAGATTCTACTCAAATTGTTGCAAATTTGCAACGACAGCAAGTCAACTCAAGGATACTTGCATCTGAATACCTTGAGGCAAATAAAGATCTTTTGGACACCTTAATTTCTGGGTAAGTCCTAATAAGTAAATAAAAGCTACACAGCGGTGCTTCCTTTAAAAGAATGTTTCTTTCCGGAATCTTGATTTTTTATCTTCCTATTTTTATTTTGTGCTTGTTACTGCTGCTTGGGCGCTTGCATTGACCTTCATGGCTCCATGTGACTGAAAGCTGCGTGCTTCCGTGCTCCATATATCACACTTTTAACTTAATAAATCAGAATGACCAAATGAAGACGCATAATATTGTTTCCTTTAAATTTGAAGTCATACCATCGGATGCATGTATTCTTCTGGTATTTATGAAATACCCCCTCCGTCTCAAAATAAGTGTTTCAACTCTGTACTAACTCTAATACAAAGTTGTACTAAGTTTGAGACACTTATTTTGGGATACTCCCTCCGTCCGGAATTACTTGTCATCAAAATGAATGAAAATGGATGTATCTAAAACTAAAATACATCTACATACATCCATTTCAATGACAAGTATTTCCGGACGGAGGGTTTATTACTAAATATAATTTAGCGAATGTTTATGCCCCCATTAGTTCTTTTGTGGCTTGTGTCACATGATCAGTCAGTAACTGACATTCACGGCCATCTCACAGAAATAGTACTGGGATGATTGTCGAAGTTTGATCTAGCTTGAATTCCTTTGGATTCATGTTCTATTCTATTTTCATGTATCAGGCTACATGATACATGATGCTAGTGTCTTTATATTTTTGAGACATAAAATTTGGCAATACATTTGCGAAGTAAGCAACTCATCTACCAAATGTGGCCAGTTTTGGGAAGTTGCATTGGTTATATGGTTATTGTTTCCAACTATTGCTTCTGTTTTGTTAATAACTTTTGTAATACTGTTGCTTGATTCATTTATTTCTTGACCTCACAGGTACGAGGATACAGAGGTTGCTTTACATTATGGTGCAATGTTGAGGGAATGTATTCGCCATCAGAGTATTGCAAGGTGCCATTACTGGATTGGAATGTTGACATAACTGTATAAACCCATCACACATATACCTATCAACCAAGATCCGTAGGATGAAGGCTTCTTTTATGGGAGCAATACAGGATAACTCTAATGGTATCTACATTATAATAGCAATTTATAGAGAGCCCAAAAGAAAGCCAGACACAAGACACCGAAAAAGCTTTTATAAGTTGACCCCACCACTATAAAATTCTTAAGATATTTATAAAGAGGTCGAAATATGCATTCCACATTATCCACACGTACCCTTTTTTGTTGGAAAGGGTCACGGAGCACACTAGAGTTACTACCCACGAATTGAAAACTGAAAATGTATGTCGCAGACCCCTTTACGGTATACCTGTGGCTGCAAACTTTGGAGGCTGTTTTTGTGTTGGTACTTCATGCACTATATATAAAAAGTTTCGAGGGATATGTGTCAACACCATTAGAAGACAGCAGTGCATATCTAACGCCAAGGTCCTGTTGTGTGAATGGTTCTTGTATGCATGTAAAAGCAGTACCTCGCAGACATGGCGAGCTTTTGTAGTGTGATCTGGTTGATATTGGAAGTGTTTCTTGAGCTCCATTCTTCTCCAGAATAGTATATGCACTTAACAGAGCTGTATGAACTGCGAGTTGCAGAAATGATGCTTGATTATCAAAGTATTTGTTCATTGACAGGTATGTTCTAGAGTCTGATCACATGAAGAAGTTCTTTGACTATATACAAATTCCAAATTTTGACATAGCATCAGATGCTTCTGCAACCTTCAAGGTGACTTGCTTTTTCATTTCCTGCTGTTTGCTTCAAATATTGAATTATGAATTAAACAGAACTTGTGTTTGCTCAGACATTTAACCGCCTTTGAGCATTATTGCTTCTGACATCTTTCAGTTTTTTGCTATGCATAGTAATGAGCATTGATAAAATATCAATCTCATTGTTATCACTGTTACTTTGATAAGTATTCAAAAAATATATGGAAATTGATTGGGTGCCCAGTGGATGCCGTGCCCTGCACACACGGTGCGTTGGGTGTGGGTGGATGAGAATGAATGGAGATGCATGTAATAAGCATGGCAGACTGTTATCACCAGAAAATAACAGCACAAACCCATACACAATCATTATGACCTGGAAATGGTACACATGTACAGGTCGCATCCACGGAGTTAAATTTAAACTTTGAAATCGTGTGTGAGAGAGGCATTGGTGCTGCGCTTGGAGGCAGGGCACCTCTCTCATAGCTCGTCAATAGAGCGGAAGCACGTACATTCACAGCAGCTACATGCGTATATACTTGAGCACGTGCGTGTGCTACATGTTGAGCCAAGGGCATGAGCGCATGTGGCGTACTGGCGTTTGACATGCTGAAGCACAGTGACATGCATGTGCATGGGCACATATACGCACAAGCTACATGGGCACAACACAACTCCATGAGACGTACACATCCATTCACACAGAGTACAAGAGGACGCACATATGCTCCATGGACACACACTGCATCAATACACACGTAACTGTCCATGACACGCGCGCACGTTGGTCTGACGTAATTTGCATTTCTCTGGTCTATGATTTATCCATGGTGGGTCGTTCATGCATGTGTGCAAACAATATAGCTGCGCCACTTGTCCGGGCTTGCCATGCAGCCTGGCACGCGGTGGGCGCTGAGGTAGTCGGTGTGACCCAACTATCTCTGATGTGGCAGGAGTTTGGCCATTAATGGCCCGACCTGCCGACGCCCCACCTAATCGCTCCGGGCATGGTACTAGCAACATACAACACCATGCCCCCTCGGGCACCAGATAAGGTAGCGCTGTTGCTTGTTTGGTGTGGCACAATTGGCAGCTGTTGCCGTTTCAAGAAGCCATACTTTTGGAAAAACAGTTAAGCTGACTTGCTTTATCCACCCAACTTGTATCTTAGCCCTGCCAAGGATCATACAAGATGACAAAACTATATTGGCAAGGAATGACTTGACGAGTTCAAAGTTCCGAATAAAATATGGGAACATGTTGGCTTGGGTAGTTCTTAATTTTACATCCGCATTTGTGTTCCTCCTCAGATATTCACATATGGTTTTTTGCATTCATTCTCTTCTACTTGGAACAGGAACTTCTGACAAGGCATAAAGCAACCGTGGCGGAATTTCTTTCGAAGAACTATGACTGGGTCAGTACGCATTATCATTAAACTATATGCCATTAATTTACAGTATTGTATTCTACATCGTACTTCATGCCTTGGTCAGTGCCAAATTGTCAATGAGATTATTTCTGTGTATTTGCCATTAATGAATGTTCATGAACGATATGGTTCTTTATAACGCTCTCTTCATGTCATGGACATTTTGTGGATCATATGCAATTGAATGGCATTTCCTCAGTCTATAAGCTGGCTGGATTAGTAGCTTATTTTGCTATTATGATGCATTTGATGATAAGTTTCTGTTATGCATATGTAATAAATGCTATCATGCGGCATAGTTCGTACATAGTTTCTGCATTCTGTTTGGCCTCATTTGATTCTTTAGGCCCCTTTAGGATGTTTGTATTGTTTCCACTCGTAAACAAATTACAATTATAAATTACTTGTCCCAACAAATACCGTTGGATACGGCTATATTTTCATTCCTCTGCAAAAATGGTGTTTGGGAATGAAACAATGTTGCAGCTTTTTCCCCGATCCCAAAACCTTGCCTCTTTCTCCCCAAATGGGCGGTGTGCTGTTTGCCTCGCCGAGCTCGTGAGTAACTTGAGACTGATCAGGTGGAGCCTGTCCTTTCTCAGAAAAAAAATCAAGAGCTCCTGAGCAGTTTATTACTTTACGGGTGTAATCAGGGAACACTGTTTTTTGGGCTGGTTCAAAATTAGCCATCCAAAAACGTTTTTAGGCTTTCCTGTTTCTTTTTTCAGCTCTGTAAAATTACACTGGTATTGGTACCTCTATGCCAAACAGGGCCTTATCCTTTTTCCTTTTCCTCAGTTCTTTGCAGAATTCAACTCTAGGCTGCTGTCATCATCCAACTACATAACAAAAAGGCAGGCTATCAAGGTATTACTATTTTGTGTGTAGTGGCGGTAAAATTACACTAATTTTGTATGTAGTGGCGGTACTGTTTACCATCATTCTGCATTTGCTATATATTGTGCTTTTCTGTTAAAAGTTATAGTGTGTATTGTTCAGCATGCCTGACTAGTGTCAGTACTCGGTAGACTGTATGCCAAAATGCTCTCTGTAGCTTGCATGCCTTCAATCATCATTCAAATTAGCTTGCGGTGAGCTTTCATGAACCGTTTCCTGTTCTGATAGTAGCAACCAGGAACATCTCAGTTCTTGGAGTAAACTGCTGCACAGCAAGATAACTGAAAGTTGAAAATTGTGGTAAAAGTCTGTTTGATTTTTCTGATTCAAATTGAAACTTTCAATTTAAAATATACTCCCTCCGTCCCAAAATTCTTGTCTTAGATTTGTCTAAATACAGATGTATCTAATTACGATTTAGTGTTAGATACATCCGTATCTAGACAAATCTAAGACAAGAATTTTGGGACGGAGGGAGTATTAGCTAGAAGAATCAGTACCAACTAGCCTAGTACCAACTAGCAAGATCCCACACACAATCAGCACAGCCTATTCCAGGTTCTACTCCCAGAACAGGCAGTAATAAGGCATGTTCAGCCTTTCAATTTTTGGAGCTGTGGGACCCACATGGCAGAGATGTACAGTACTCCCTCCGTCCCGTAATGTAAGACGTTTCTTGACTCTAGTGTAGTGTCAAAAAACGTCTTACATTATGGGACGGAGGGAGTAGTTAGCAAAAAAGGCAGGCCGGAGATAGTCCCCTCCGCACCAAGGGAATAAAGGCGTTGCCATTTGCCACTGGCATGTTGTGTTCTGTTCATGGTTTATCAGCTTTTCAAAAACAAACATTTTGTCTGGCATTTTACTGGGATCCACTGAAAACGTCCAAAATTCTGACACCTACTTACCGTTAGGTTTTATTTAGCCGTATTAATTTATTTTCATATATCATTATTAGTTTATTGAGTATCTTGTATACATTTTCTATTGAATAAATTTTCAGTTTTAATGTTTTTGTTTTCTTCCAGCTGTTGGGAGATATGCTCCTTGATAGATCAAATTCTGCAGTCATGATGCGATATGTTGGTTCAAAGGATAATCTTATGATTCTGATGAATCTTTTAAGGGTAAGTTTGCTGCATTTATAACCTGTAAAAGTTTCAGCGTGCAACTTCTAATGTCATCATCCATGCCAGGAGGTTGCTGTTTAAAGCACATCCTAGCCTGTATTGGCTGATATTAACAAACATCCCCAATCCAACATATTATCATTGTATCTTTTCTATACTGTCCTTGCATATCCTTGGATCTGATATATCCAATATACAGCTATGCTGAAGCTGATCTGAATATGCTAGGCCTTAGGCATTTATGCATCGAAAGTTAAATTCCAAAGAAATGATAAAAACTTCCGTCATTTTTTCTGTTCGAAGGAATGCATGGAAACAGGTTTCACAATCTTATTTTGATTTTTTTTGTGAACTTCTTTGATCTAGTCTCTGAAGGGCTACCGTTACTCATTTCCTTCCAGTTTTCACTTATTCATGAAGTTTTCATGTGTAGCTGGTTAGTCTTTTTTCTTTAAACTTCACAAAATCACCATGTCATAGATAATTCCTTTGATGTGTCAGTTGCCTCTTGTATTGAAATCAGAACTCCAAACAATATTAGCTGGAGTAGACTAGCATTGGGCTTATAAGTTGGCATCCATTAATTTCACTGGGATTTCTGCTTGAAACCTAGGGAATATAAATGGTCCTTGCTGGGATATGAGAACTTTTCTCCCCAAGATCTATTATAGAATGTTGCTTATGTTCCTGCCGGTTGTGGGTTGTCCTGTGATTCAACGAATGATGGAACTTCAAAGAATAAAGATATGATGTACTTGTTATTGTCACGAACCAAATGTTGTTTTAACGGGATTCTTTGGTCATATAAAGCTACATTACCGTTCAGTTGCACGAATTTCATTCAGATGCTCATAGTTGAAATGCAGATCAGCACCTTACTGTGTCGTTGCATGATTATCTGTCAATATTACTGTGTTGTCAATTTGCTTATTATTTTCTCAAAATTTTCAGGACTCGAGCAAAAATATTCAAATAGAATCTTTTCATGTGTTCAAGGTGGGTACTGACATCGTAAATAATCTGGCTCCTGTAAATATTTGTTGTTTGTACTCATGCTGATTATCATGTTGCTACATATTTCAGCTATTTGCTGCAAATAAAAACAAACCAGCTGAGGTTGTGAACATACTAGTCACAAATCGAAGCAAGCTTCTTCGATTTTTTGCCGGATTCAAAACTGACAAAGGTAGTTGCATGCTTGTCTGTACTTATGTCTGCACCTGCTTTCTGTGGTTCAGTTTTGTTTTGAGCTTATCAGCTCGTATACGTTATTACCTCAATTGAGCCTTTGCTTATTCTAGGATTTAGTTTTTGCTTGTAACAACTCCCCATGAACTGATAGGTCGTTTACGATTTTGTAGAGGATGAGCAGTTTGAGGCAGACAAGGAGCAGGTCATAAAGGAGATATCAGCATTGTAACTTCCCTGATGTAGCTTGCGGAAGATTACAAGTTAGGCCTTGCTTAAAGTGGCCTCTCGTGTATTACTGTATTTACCTCACCACGAGAGGCTCTTGCATGGATCCACCGTAATATTTATTAGTGAAGCTGTTTGTGTAATAATAGACTTCTGTGTGTTATTATGTTGGAGTCAAGCAACGGCATGATTATAGCTGATGCTGCTACGAGGATGTGATGCTATTTATATGGTTTTGTGGTTGGTCCGAAATTGGGACAGGCGTTTTACCTTATGTTTGGGGTCCTGGCCTTATTTTAAGACACCTGGATCCTTTCATGTACATTATTCTGACATGAGAAGCCTATTGGGGGCCCGGATAGTACTAGACCGATCTAAATTGTGTTGGATCTGTTAGATGTAAAATGAGAGACAGTAGACAGATGTAGAAGTGAACAATTGTCTTTATTAATGATTGATTACAGGTATACAGCCCCGAGGGGATGCATCGAACAGACGCGAGGGTCCGGAGAGATGCGAACGAACAGTCACGCCCTTCGTGCATTGGCGGCGAGGGATAGGGCGCTGATCTGCGCCAGCTCCACCGGTCTGCCTGCGATCAGCTCCACCGGTCTGCCTGCGTCCGTTGGATTCATCCATGACATTAGGGCCTTTTTTGGTTCATAGGATAGTATTATCGTAGGAATAGGAATTTTGTAGGAAATGAGATGACATCTCAAATTCTATGAGTAGAAATAGAAAACGAGATGTTATTTAGTTGACAGCAAATGAATTTTTTTATTGAGTCTAGGCTCATTTTTATTTTCCTATAAAATGTGGAGGATAGAAACCAATCCTATGTAGGAATAAGAATCCATTCCTATGAACCAAAGGGATTTAAAAAAAAAAACTTATAAGAATCATATTCTCTAGAATTCCTATAAAATTCCTCCAAACCAAAGGAGAACTAGATCTGTCTCCTTTCAGTCATGATTGTCTCTCAGTCCCGCATCTCGCACGCGTACATGAAAAATAAAGATGCATCCACCTTCTTTTCAACTGCTCGCGCACAACTCTGTCTTCCCATGTTTCTATGCACTGACGATTGCAACACCCCATGGCACGGGTTCCAGCTCTGTGTGCAAGTGGTACCAGCACCCTGCGCTAGTCGAAAAAAATGGCCACTCGTCGTTGTAGCATTCGCGATTGGCGTCGCAGCTTTCTGCATCATCGCTCGAAGCTTTTTGAGTTGCCGTTTGCAGCTTCTGCCAACGCCGGTCATATGTGGAAAAATGGGAGGAGTATGATATTTGATATGATGCCAAGACTCCTGCAAACCTAGTGGGAAAAATAAGGAGAAAATATTGCAACATACAATAGTTATCGTCTCATTTAACTCAATATGCGAGAACCATACCAATTACATGAACATATTTATGACATGTAGAAGTTGGTAGAGACATAGAAGTTGATAGAGACTTTATGAACTAATCAGTCACATGGTTTGACTTGCAAGATATGCAATATAACGATATTGCTTATCACGTAACCTGTTTGCATCCAAGCAACACAAGTAACATTATCTTTGAGATAATGGTTGGTGGATGTAGCCACGAGGTCTGTTTCGAAGACTCTCATGAGATGGCTATCACATAGCAGGAACCCAAACCTTGTCTATGATCTGACATAGTAGGGGGATTTGATCGATGTATCCAATGATATTGGTGTCCAGATTTATCTGAAACTGAAAGATAAGGACAAAATGTTCGATGCCTTGACGATATCCAAAGATATTCTTGAGCCCCAACCAATTATGTGTGGTGGGTCCAATGGCACTAGGATGTGAAACTATATGTCCCAATATCGCATTCCCATCAAGTCATGGTTTTAATGGATCTTTCTCTACGTCTAGAGGATGAAGCGATGCGAGTTATGGATGCATAAAATTTGGCCATGATGAATTTCTTCAATATATTTTGGATATAGACAACATGGTGTACCATAATGTATGATTGAAGGTGCTCGAGGTTTTACCCACATCCTTCATCTCAAATTCCGTCATTTAGATGATCACATGCTTAACATGTGTGGATAATCATCAGTGTAGGAGTAATCCTTGTGAATAAGGAACTCACTACATCGATTGTACCAAAATATACCGACAACAATAAGCCGTATAGTGACTTACTAATTTTACACAATGTATGTTTTATTTTGCATTTCGATCCAGAAGTGAGATTCCAACGGGAACCATCTATGTCTGAATCTAATGATCCACATGAATATGTAATCACTACACCTATCAAATGCACAGATATATGATTTTGTACTGCAATGATATAAGTTATCGAAAAGAGACTCCACCTCTAAAGAATAGTTGGGTATCTGTGTGAACCCTTGTGCTACAATACTTGCTCTGTGTTTCACCACCTCGTTGTTCTCAATTCTGCTTCCAGAAGAAAACTGGTGTAGGTATTGCTTATGAATACCTTCCCATTATTGAGCAAGATTATTTCTACCTAGATTATACCCGTTGCTTGAGTTCAGTCTGAGTGTTGTTCATACTTTGCCATGGCCATGGTCTTAGGGTCTGAATCATTTGAAAGGTTTTGCAATCTAGTTGAGAAATGTACGTCGACAATTGTAGACTTCCGATTATATGTTTCTCTAGAATCTTATATCGATATATAGTTGATGGAAACATCGTTACCCATGGTGACTGCTCGCGATTTCCTAATACGGTTGAGTCGGGTATTCCGATGTCCCGATCAATGTGCGCACTATGACATGCGTTGGTGGAGGTTTCCCATCCACTAGGTGTATACTACCCATTAATTAGGTGTTTGTCAACGTGAAGTTGACTTGCATTTACTGATTCAGAGGCCTCGATACCCTTGCTTGCAAGAAGTCGAATCTTGATGTACTTTTTCCATACATCTCCTCCTGTTGCTTTGAACGGGGAGTGGAGTGGATTTTGTTGGTACCTTCACTCTTTTCAGGCATTTTTTGCAGGATTGTAGGATTGTGTGACACCTTTATAGTCAGTAAATGAATCAGGCAGGTTATTTGCAATGTGTTGCAAATCTTCTGAACTCATGGGTCAGATCTTTGAGTGCATGGATTTGAGGTAGAAATGTGTTGAATATTCCGATAATTTCCTGACATTCTTTATGGTACTTGAAATCTCCCCCTAATGCCTGGAAAAGTTCACCATTGAATCAACATACTGGCCTTAAATAACTCCTCATGTAAGGGGCTTGAGGTATTGATGGCAATACAGTTATCCCTAACATAGATCCCAAATATATGTTGAGGGGCCAATGATATATGCGGGGGTGGTGATATCGGTATGTAGCCGAGTTACCGCAGATTGCGAAATACTTGGTAGATTTCCATGTATCAAAGATAGAGGGGAATAATATTATGCAGTTTGGTCACGAGCGTGTAAAACTACATGAATCCAACGTAAAGTTAGTAAGTTGCAATTCCAGAGTAAAGATAATGCAATGAGCTTAACTCTTTGGATAAAGGATTCTACCAAACCATTTTGAGTCTAGACATTAGGACAAAGTGCTAAGCTTCTATCCTACGGCCATATTAAAGGCACGACGGAGAATTATGCAATGTTGCCCATTTGATTTGCTTGAAATCGATGGTCAGGATAATCAACAAATGGTTTTCGTGTGGATAAAGACACACTTGAGACCATCATGTAGATGTGTCTTTTAAAACCATGGAATACCCGAATAGTCTAGTCAATAGTTGGGAAGAGCCACTTACCTCGACTTGATGCATTCAAGGAGTTTGAGTGGTTCAGCATAGACTTTAAGGTGCACGAGCCTTAAAATTAGCTTCCCTGCATCACATGTAGTGCGAAAATCCAAATATTGTTAGAATTTGGCATCATAATAGTATAACCAATGGAATTGCTGATAGTTTCTGTTTCAACCCAATATCACGATGACCAAGGCGAGTATGCCAACTTTGTCATGCAGAAGACATTCTGGAAAACTATCTTGTACGCAACATGCGCTACGGGTTGTGTAGTATGTGTAGTACAATCTAGAGGATAAGGAGATAATGTGTTTTCCATATCCGTACATGGTGAAGAGAAAATATTCCTCTCTGTTGTCATCATAAGTTCCGCTATGGAAACTATTTTGATGGATATCTCCATAGTTCAGTAGGGTATGAGTTGAACCGGGACACAATAAAGCATCCTTGATGGTACTTGAGTACCCATAGGGATAGTAAATATGACCCGAGTTGAGCCAACAATTACCTCATCGCGTATAGCGATTTCAAAATATCTCATTCTCTCTCAACAAGAGTGGAAACATTTTACTTCCCTGAGTTCTGGTGCATATATCTACAATACACATATCATCTTTCATCAGATTGACCCCCATAGAAATCTATATATAGACTTGAGGATTCTCAATATGAAAATCACTTCAGATATATAGAATACATACAAATGTATTGTACCAAAGTGCTGATACAATATATTGTGATATACAATATATGATGACAACAATACTTATGTTCTTATTAGAATAATAGAAATGGACATAAATTATATTGACCACCGAGGAGATTGAGAGACCGTTTATAGTCTCCAAACATATCAGTTGAGACATATTCAACCATCACTTTCTCTATGCCCATAGGGTCCTATCACCGCTAGTGATGTCGTGTTGAAGGTTGAAGTGAGCTTCAAACCTTTTCCCTTGAGGTCATTTGCATCCCAGGGATTTCTAGTACGGAATAACCAAATGCTGAGATCTGGATCGATATAATACCTTACAATGTATAAGGCAACATATTTTTTCTATTAGCGGTGTGCCTCCGACTGGAGGTGGATCCACGGGTCTTGAATTGCACACATTATCCCATGAGACACAAGAGCGATCATGATGCCCATGACCCAGGTGGGGTAGTGGTGGCCATTGAGGGCCAATGCCTCAAATTCTCTAGCCATCACTTACCAGAGATAATTAATTTACACTAGGTAAATTAAAGACCACCATGGTTAGTGTTATAATGAATTTTGAAAAATTAATGAGATTTCAAGAAGTTGGCTTGAAATCATTAGTGTGAACCTCAAATTGCTAAGTATAACACCTTGAAGATAATCTCCAAAATGGAGTAGATCTCGCATCGTATAATTTGATGAAATCAGTAGATACTCACTCAGAATGTCTTATGTCATGACATAGTAAAATGTGCGGGAGAGCACTTTGTAAAGCAATCATAATGTCAAAATGACAAAATGTAGGCTTCAACATTACTGGTGATAATCTGCAAAGCAATAGATCTACACACTACCTTGTGATCCCAATACATCAATTTGAAGAATCACTAAGAATTTTGCATCCATATTTGCAAGAAGTTAAAAATCTCAATTGCAAATAGAGATAATTAATCTCGACATGTGACATGGAAATATATTACATCAACTTAGGTTCTGGAATACATTGATACTCAAAAGAAAACAATACTGAAATATATGTAGTGAATTTAACAGGTCTAAAACAGGAATGAAATCACTGCTAGAACTAACTTATTTGGCCGATGGTTGCCTAAATTTCAAGCGCATGCACATAGGCCACGCAAGGCAGCAATAGCCTAATCAACCCAAGTAGATAAGGTAGAGCGACCAAAGGCAAGAAAAATTTCCCAGCTAATTCGATCCCAAATCCACATCGAGAGAGGCAGAGGACCCCACGACCGACCGACCGCATCACCGGCGGCGAGAGGAACTCCCGCGGCGCTCATCCTCATCGGAAGAGCCTTCACGAAGGAGGGTGCTAGGTGAGATGCGTTTGGAGGTGCCGTTCCCGAGCTCGAGGGCCACCGAGCTCCATGTGCCAGTGTGTCCGGAGCGGCTACTCGACGGCAGACTCGCCAGCGAATGCCGAGGGACAAGAGGCAGCGATGAACCCCCGCGCATGGTGAAAGCGGAGGGGTGGCCGGCGTCTGGGACAGCAGGCACGGTGCGACAACATCGACATCGACAACCGTGTGGTTGGAGGAGCCGCCCATGCCCGAACCGAAGACGAAGGAGGACGTGATGGTCAATGCCGAGACGAAGGCTAGTGCGTGGATGGCGGCGACCTCGACGACCGCAAGGGTCAGAGATGGCAGGCGCCGCGGCGCGATGGCGTTGCTTGCGACGTGTGCCACCGTCGGCAACCTCTGGGGCGGCGCGCCGCCTTCGGCCTCAACAACCGCTGGGGTCGGATGCTGCAATGACGTGACCCCATCTTCTTCATCGTTAATGAGGATGATTCCTTGCTCCAGTTGTGCCGCTACGACCAGGTTGGCCACGTTGTGCGTGCCTGAGGGCATCGCCGTCTGGCCGTCCCATATCGCGGGAGGGGCCATGGAGCGTTACAGACGCTCGGCACCGCGCGCCGGAGGGTGATGCACCACAAGGAGCCGCCTCAAACGTCATGCGCCAAGGCGACACTCACTGCTGCCGCTGGCAATGGGCTCGAGCACCAGGCATGGGAAGGGCCTCGCCAGGGCAAGACATGCTTCGTGGCTTCCTGTTTGTGGTAAAGCAAATATTTTGTAGCCATTTATGACCCACAAGTATAGGGGATTAATCGTAGTCCTTTTGATAATTAAGAGTGTCGAACCCAACGAGGTGCGGAAGAAAATGACAAGCGGTTTTCAACAAGGTATTTTCTGCAAGCACTGAAATTATTGGTAACAAGTAGTTTGATAGCAAGGTAATTTGTAACGAGCAACACATAACAATTGTAACAAAGGTGCAGCAAGGTAGCCCAATCCTTTTTATACCAAAGGACAGGTCGGAACTTTCTCTTATAGCAAGCAAAGCGTTCTTGAGGACACATGGGAATTCATCTAGTCACTTTCATCATGTTTGTTTGATTCGCGTCTGTTACTTTGATAATCTGATATGTGGGTGGACCGGTGCTTGTGTGCCATACTTACTTGAACAAGCCTCCCACTTATGATTAACCCCTCTCGCAAGCATCCGCAACTATGAAAGAATAATTAATATAAATCTAACCATAGCATGAAACATATGGGTCCAAATCAGCCCCTTATGGTACAGCGCATAAACTATGATTTAAGCTTCTGTCACTCTAGCAACACATCATCTAATTACTACTCCACAATGCCTTCCCTTAGGCCCAAAGATGGTGAAGTGGCATGTTGTGGACATTCACACGACACCACTAAAGGAAGCAACAACATACATATCATCAAAATATAGAACGAATACCAAATTCACATGATTACTAATAACAAGACTTCTCGCATCTCCTCAAGAACAAAAGTAACTACTCACAAATCATGTTCATGTTCAAGATCAGAGGGGTATTGAATATTATTAAGGATCTGAACATTTAATCTTCCACCAAATAAACCAACTAGCATCAACTACAAGATGTAATCAACACTACTAGCAACCCACATGTACCAATGAGGTTTTGAGACAATGATTGAATACAGGAGATGGACTAGGGTTTGAGATGAGATGGTGTTGGTGAAGATGTTGATGAATATTGGTCCTCCCATGATGAGAGGATCGTTGGTGATGACGATGGCTTCGATTTCCCCCTCCCGGAGGGAACTTTTCCTGACGGAATCGCCCCGTCGGAGAGCAAAAGTGCTCCTGCCCAGGTTCTACCTCGAGCCGGCGGCGCTTCATCCCGAAACCTTCCTTCTGATTTTTCTAGGTCAAATAGCACCTTATAGCAGAAGATGGGCTTCAGAGGCCTGCTAGGGGCCCCACAAGCTCGGGAGGCGCGCCCTAGTGGCCCCCCAGGCTTGTGGCTGCCTTGTGGGCCCCCTTCTGTTGATTCTTTCACCAATATTTTATATATATTCCAAAATAATTCTTTGTCAATTTTCAGGTCATTTGGAGCTGTGCAGAATACGTGTCTCCAGTATATCCCTTTCCAGTCTAGAATTCCAACTGTCGGCAATCTCCGTCTTCATGTGAAACTTGCAAAATAAGAGAGAAAAAGCATAAGAATTGTATCATAAATTGAAATATCAGTCCATAATGCAATAAATATCAATAGGAAAACATGATGCAAAATAGACGTACAACTTCCCCAAGCTTAGATCTCGCTTGTCCTCAAGCGAAAGCCGATATCGATAATCATGACCACATGTTTAGAGAGAGAGAGAGGTGTCGATTAAAAAAAATATAGACATGAAAGCATCACAGTCATTATCATAACAACAATGTGTCATCATTAAACTTCTCATGCTAGAGTAACATTTCATTCACAGGCTAAAGTATGAAACATAAACTTTATTGGAAACTAACAAACTATGATTTCAGTCATTGAAACAATCACAATCCGTCATTTTTTTCAAAAAGGGTCTATGTAAGAGCTTTGTTTAGCAAGTTCACATACTCAACTATCATTCAGTCTTGTATGATTGCTGACACTCAAGGCATATTTATAGAGCAAAAGTTTCAGTCAGACACATAGAAAGATAGGGGCTTACGGTTTTGCCTCCCAACTTATTTACCTCAAGGGTAATGTCAACAATAATAACTCATGATCACCTACATTCAGCTGGATATATATATATATCTGGATCTATCCACCACATAATGCTTACCACTAAAAAGTACATAGAGAGGAATAGGGATGAACACTATTGAATCTTGCATAAAAATAAATACATGAAAGTAAAAGATAGGCCCTTCGCAGAGGGAAGCAGAGTTTGTCATGCGCCTTTTTGTTTTTGGATGTGGAAGCTCTTATTGTAAAGGAACGTCACTTTATATTGCCCCTTGTGATAGCAACCTTCATTATGCGGTTTGTTGCTTTTATTTCTCACCATCACAAGATCGTACAAAGCTTATTTTCCCTTAAAATAAAAGATCATGCATATTTAGGAGCAATTTTTGTTGCTTTCTGCATCGATGACAACTTACTTGAAGGATCTTATTCAATCCATAGGTAGATATGGTGGACACTCATGGGAAGAAACTGGGTTTAAGGGTTTCAAATGCATAAGTAGTATCTCTACTTAGTGCGAATTTTTGGCTAGCAAAAGATCCTAGAAAAGCACAACATGTTAGAAGATCCATAACAATATAACTTCTATGTGAATATAAATAACCATAACTCACGTTGTCTTCCTTGTCCAACGTTAACTTGATATAGAATAATTGATGGGGGCTCACAATCATACAAGATGTCCAAGATAGTATATTTATATGTGAGACCTCTCTTCCTTCATTACTTTTTCCATGGATTGCACCAATGACCAATGCTATGCTTGTCAACTTCGAACAAATTTTATCAACTATACTTATTTTATGTGAAGTCATTACTCCCCATGGGATTAGCATATGATCTTTTCATTCTTTTATTATTTATTTTTCATCGCTAAGATTGAAACAAGAAAGCAAAGCAAAAACTCAAACTACTCTTTATTATATTACTCGCACATGATTACATAGATGGATAGATAGATCACTAAGCAAGCACTCAAAATGGATCAAACTAAAACTTTTATTCTTCTAAATCACGAAATAACTAAGGATTGAACTAAAATAGATAATGATGATAAAAGTGGTGGTGATACAATACCGGGGCACCTCCCCCAAGCTTGTCACAAGCCAAGGGGAGTGCCCATACCCGTGTACTCAAGTATCCTTCTTCGGTGATGGTGATGGTGATGAAGTAGTAGGCTTGTCCTCCAGTTTCGAAGGCATCGGCTCCCCATCATAAAAAATGAACGTGTCTCCGGGTCGTGAAATTCACAGCTAAACTCATACCTTTAAACCTGGCCTCATACTCAAAGTTTTGATTTTGCAAATCATAGATTTGGGCTTGAAGGAAATCAATCATGTCATTGAGCCTGAAGATGGTGTCTCCAATCCCCTTGCTGTCCAACTTGTGCTCACGGGTGAATTCTGCGATCATGGAGTGGTTAGCACTGAGTCCACGCTCTACCATCCCCTGGCACTTAAAGATCTCTTGTTGTAAGTGCATCTAGTGCCCCTTAGTGATTTTGGTGTATTGAAGACTTATAGGTTAAGGGACTGATGCGTTTGTGAGTGTACACAGGTCTATAAGTCTATGAGGAGTTTGATATTTATAGAGAAAGTCGACCCCTAAAAATGAAGTTCTTCGACTGAAGACTTTGGATTTTTGAAGACTTTCTGAAGACTTTGAAAGTGAAGAAATTGGTGTGATCCTGAAGGCTTGGTATTCATTCGAGGAACATGAAGCATGAAGACTTTTGTTTTCTTTGTTTTATTTTCTCTTTCTTGAGTCATAGGAAACACCGTACTGTTAAAGGGGGTCGAGGAAATACTAAGGAAAAATTTCCAAGTGATGCTCAACTCAAATCCTACACCTACCAATCCCTTCGAGTGAAGCCATTGGAAATCTCATACAGCTCAGTCAATTTCTTCAGTGACAAAGACGGAGTTCTTCTGGTCCCTGAGGAATTTGTTCTGACTGAGGAGTTAGGAATTCGCCAGTGCGGATTGCCTACACAGTGAGGAACATGATAGCCCCGAGGAATTTGATACTCAAAATTCTGACCGTTGGTGTGCTATGCGCCAGCTGTCCCAAAATAGCTACCCACCTAACGGTCATATCATTGAAGGGCATTTATGTCTTATCATGTCGGGCTGCTCCCTAGGCTATAAATAGCCGCCCCCTACAACCACTATATGGTTGGCTGCTCCGAGAGAAACTGACACTTGTCATTTGAGAGCATCCCATCCTCCGAGGACTTTGAGTGAAAATCATCAAGTGAGGAAAACCCAAACCTAAACACCTACAAAACCCAAAGTGATTGAGCATCACTGAAGAGATTGATCCTGTGTGGATCCGACGCTTGTTACCTTTGAAGACTGTGCATCTTCTAGACGGTTAGGCGTCATGGTCTAGAGCATCCAAGAGGAAATTGTGGATCACCGAGTGACCGAGTCTGTGAAGGTTTGGAAGTCACCTGAAGACTTACCACGAGTGATTGGGTGAGGTCTGTGTGACCTTAGCTCAAGGGGAATACGGTGAGGACTGAGTGTCCTGAGCTGCGTGTTCAGGACTGGATGTCCGGGACTGGGTGTCCTCGGGTTTAAATACCTAGCCGCTCTAACCAGACGTACAACTGTCACAACAGTTAGAACTGGTCTACCAAATCATTGTCTTCACTGAGCTAACTGGTTTCAATTCCTCAACCCTTCCATTTCCTCATTTGTGTGTTGTGTGCTTGTTCATATCTGTTTGAAGACTTTGGCTGGAGACTTTCTCTATTTCCTCAGTTCAATTTCTTCAGTCTGTTTGTCTTTATCCTGTGTTATCCCGTGTTCACGCATTCTGTACTCTGTGCTTGTTTTCATTTCATCATGAAGACCATGCTCATGCTTTGTTACGTTTACTTCTGAGTACTTATTCCGCTGCAAGTAGTTCTTCTCTTAGGAATTTCCTCACCCTGAAGTTCCTCAGTGAAGAATTCATAAAAATCGCCTATTCACCCCCCTCTAGTCGACTTAACTCACTTTCAATTAGTATCAGATCAAGGTACTCCCTTGTTCTGTGTGATTTTGGTTTAACCGCCTGGAGTTTTAGTTATGTCGACCGCAGGTATGATCAAGGTTTTTGCTGGGTGTCCTACCTTCGATGGGACGGACTACCCCTACTGGAAGAATAAGATGCGCATGCATCTTGAGGCAATTGACAATGATCTCTGGTACATAGTGGAAAATGGCGTTCCCTCTGCCACTCCTACCATCAACGCTGCTGATGTGAAGAGATTCAAGCAACTCGACTCTCAAGCGAAGAACATCATATGTGACCATCTGAGCAAAGGGCAGTATGGCAGAGTGAGTGCTTTGGAGGCAGCAAAGCTTATCTGGGACAGGCTATCCAAGGCCAATGAGGGAGTCTCAACACAACGTGACTCTTGAGTTGACGTTCTTCACAATCTCTTCAACCGCTTCAAAAGACTCGACAATGAAAATCTTCAGCAAACCTTCGATCGCCTCACTGACATCTCTAATGAGCTTCAAGCACTTGGTGCCACTGATATCACCCACCATGAGGTGGTGAAGAAATTGCTGAGATCGCTTGATTCCTCATTTGATACCTTGGCATTGATGATACAAGAACGTGGAGACTATAAGTCACTTGATCCCGCTGATATCCTCGAGAGACTAAACACTCATGAGTTCTAGCTTGCTGAGAAAAGAGATCTCTATGGACCAAGCTACGGTAGATCACGGGCTCTGAAGGCCAAGGTAGTGTCTGAATCTGAAGGTGAAGATTCTGGCAGCAGCCTTGGTGACCTTGAAGAACTGAGACAGGAGCTAACAATGCTCGTGAGGAAGTTCTAGAAGTTCTCAAGACATGGTCGCTTTGGTAAATCCTCAAGAAGTGGTGACTTGAGATCAGATTCCTCATCCCATGATTACAAGAAGAGACTCTGTCACAAATGCAAGAAACCCGGACACTACATTCAAGATTGTCCTCAGTGGGAAAAGGAATCAAAGAAGAAGAAGTACAAGGATTACAGTTCTGATGATTCAAAGAAGAAGAAGAAATCTTCAAAGTCCTCGTCATCAAAATCTTCAAGGTCCTCATCTCACAAGAAGATCAGCTCCAAGAAGGCTCGGGCATTCATTGGCAAGGAAATGGACTCTGAGGCTGAATCTGAGGAAAATGAGGAAGAGGGGGAATCTGAGGAGTCAGACTCTGGTGTGGCGAGCCTAGTCCTCGCTAACGCGTTCGTCAGCAAGTCCATCTTCAACTCTAAAGAAAAGGACCTCACCAACACTACTGATGACGGTGACGAGGACTACGCTCCCACCTATTGCTTCATGGCAAAAGGCTCAAAGGTACTCAAATATCCCTCCTCTGAATCTAGTGAGGATGAATCTGATGAAAACCTCAAACCCAGCTATTCTAAACTTGCTAAGATTGCCGTGAAACTGCAAAAGGCTCTCGAAAAGGTTCACAACATGCTAGATAAAAATGATGATATGTTGGGCGAGGAAATGGATCGCACTAAAATTTTGACTGAAAATCTTCAGAGACTTCAGTCCAAGTTTGACAATCTTCAAGGTCATCATAACACTCTCCTATCCGATCATGAGAAGCTTTCTTATGAATTTCTTTAAAGAAAGCAAGATCTTGAGCAGTTAAGAGTGAGTTATGAAGATCTTTAGAAGGAGCATGATTCATTACTTGCTCAACAGATCAGCGCCACTCAGGATGAATTTATTCCTCCATGTTTGAAGTGCATTGAACGTGAAACTGCTAATTTTTCACCTGAATGCTCAAATGCTTCCATTGTTGCAAATTCTTCAACTGTCTCTGCTATCACTAATTCCTCATCTGAGGACATTGCTAGTATCACTGATGATGCAGGGCTGAAGGAATTATATATGACATGCATGTACAAAAGCCTCAAAGGGCATCAGGCTCTTTGTGACGTGCTTAAAAAGCAGATCCTCAACAGGAACCCTAGGGAAGAGGGTATTGCCTTTGAGAGGAAACTTAATGCTGATGGGACCTACTGGAAACCTGAGAAGTATCCCAAAACCTCATGGGTTGCTGCAAAGGGGCCTTCAGTGGATCCATCTACTTTATCTGGCTTTACATGTGAATCTTCATATTCTTCTGATGAGTCATTTGACTCCAATTATAAACTGATCAAAAATCAGAATTGTGAAGTATTTGCTAGATATGTTGGCACTAACTGCAGGAATGGTTCTCCTATGAAGAAAATCTGGGTTCCCAAAAGGTGCCTTGAAAATCTTCAGGTGAATGTCATCATGACACCACCTGTGAAGAATAGGAACCCCAGATCAAATTCTTCATATGGACCAAATTCTTCATATGGATCCAAGTCCTCATACGGACCAAACTCCTCACATGGATCAAATTTCTAAAAAGGATCAAAGTCCTCATATGAACATCATCGTGCTAACCCGTCTGTTTCGCAGGGAAGATCTAAGGATTATGGATATGTGCATTATTCTTCAAAGTCCTCATATGAACATCATCGTGTGGCGAGATGCGGAGAAAAGCCTCGCACGCGATAATGAATGTCGAGATGTTGAGGAAGGAATTGGGGGATATGTCGTGAAAATCGATCTTGTAATAATACATGATGCCGCAAACGAACGGGTGGAGGGGAAACCCTAGCCCGCGGACAAAATGAGGGAGGAATACAACCCTCTCTTGGGGTTCTGGAGTAGGATCGATCTGTCCTGCCGTCGGGAGACGGTGGCCGATTTTTTTGGCCAGATACCCGGCCTCCTGAAGCTTTTTGATATGCTTCTCCTAGACGGTAGAGGCCATCCACTGGCCTCTTGCTCCGGATCCGGACATTTTTGAAAAGGCCTTTGTGGACGGAGAAGACGAACGCTCGGGCGCTGGAGCTCGGGCGAAGGGGAATGGATCAGGAAGAAGAAAACGTGGGTGCGAAAGGGAGTCCTTATCCCCTTATAAAGGCAGCAGGGATTCTGAGCCTCCCCACTTGCCTGGTAAACTCGCTTATTCCCCAAGCACCGTAATTGATGGCGCGGTTGGGTTACCCACACCCGTATTGATGAGAATCCCGTGATAAGGGGACACGATCTCTGCTTCGACAAGACGTGCCAAGAAAACCGCCTCGCAATATGTGTAGTAGCTGGTTGAGAAAAACGGTTCGAATAATGACCGGGCCATGGCATGATGTCACGTTATGAAAAGTTGTCAGCAGATTAGATTTCTGGAAATATTATACTCTCTACGGTGGTATGTGGAATTTGTTTTGCAGAGCCGGACACGATCCTTGTGTTCAAAATCTTCTATGGAGTATTCGGAGAAGGAACCCGCCTTGCAATGCCGAAGACAATCAGCGCGCCGGATTCATCGTCATTGAAGTCTAGTTCAGGGGCTACCGAGGGAGTCCTGGATTAGGGGGTCCTTGGATAGCCGGACTATATCCTTCGGCCGGACTGTTGGATTATGAAGATACAAGATTGAAGACTTTGTCCCGTGTCCGGGTGGGACTCTCCTTTGCATGGAAGTCAAGCTTGGCAATTCGGATATGTAGATCTCCTCCCTTGTAACCGACTCTGTGTAACCCTAGCCCCCTCCGGTGTCTATATAAACCGGAGGGTTTAGTCCGTAGGACAAGAACAATCATAATCATAGGCTAGCTTCTAGGGTTTAGCCTCTACGATCTCGTGGTAGATCAACTCTTGTAATACTCATATCATCAAGATCAATCAAGCAGGAAGTAGGGTATTACCTCCATCGAGAGGGCCCGAACCTGGGTAAACATTGTGTCCCCTACCTCCTGTTACCATCCGCCTTAGACACACAGTTCGGGACCCCCTACCCGAGATCCGCCAGTTTTGACACCGACAGCGGGAGTTCGGGAGTATTGCCATAACTCGTATAACAGATGCTTTTCGAAGGTTGAGGTACATGATTTCCGAAGGTTTCTTGGTTATGTGTTGAAGGATGGATACAGCTGGATGTAGGGATTGTTAGTTTGGGTGAGATATTATGCTTCCCCTGTATCCCCAACACCTGATTGCATAACCAGAAAGTTTCGGGAGTTTTATAGGTGGGAATTCAAGTAGCTCCTAGGATATCTTTCTGACAGATGCATGATATGAGATTGGGGTTTGACGTCTAGTGGTCCGCCTATCCACGGTTGGTTTTACAGTGGTCTCATTGTGTCTTAAAGAGTCCTTGGCTATGCTGACTCGGGGATGCTTCGTATGTCATGTGCACTGCCTTGTACATGATGGTGCTATACGATCGAGCCTGTGTGGGCCCCACCATGAAAACTTCGGACGAAATCTCAATCATATGTTTGTTCCGGCTTATTTTGCAAGCCAATCCTTTGTTTTGTTTTGATTTGTGGTATTCGAGTTGCTTCGAAGTCAAGTGTTGAATCCATACCTTTTCAAATGGTGTTCTCATATTTCTATGGGAGTGCTAATCCTCTTTGATCATCGAGATGGTCATGCCAATTCTTTTTCAACTGGCGTGTTTTCTCTTCAAGTGGATCCGATCATTTTCAATATTTGCTAGATCAATTCTAAGTTTTCTCAACGATGTTTATTCCATTTGCCCCAAGTTGCCTTTGTTCCCCCAGCCTTTTTCTTCAAGGATTCAGATTTCTTAATCATGTATCCTTTTATTTGTGGGAAGTCTCTTCAGTCTTTTCTTTCAATGTTTTACCCGGTGTTTCTTAGGAAGATACTAACAGAGCTTCAAGTTCATCATTCTTCATTTATTTTCTTCTCCAGTGGATTCAATCCAAGCTTTCTCGATCATATCCTTTCCTTGTTTCAAACGCTTTCCCATGCCGGTGCACCCCTGAATCGTTCACCTCTCGCTATTCATTTGTTCCGGAGTGCTGAAGATGTCTCAGAAGATTCAAGTTTCCATTCTCAATTCGTTCAAGCTATTTCGAGGTTGTTATCTCATTCAAGCCATTTAATTCAACTGGTGCAATCTCCCTTTCAAATAATCGTTCGAAGGTGTTTCTCTTGAGTGGGCCCTAACCCACAGGTCTTTTGCCAGGATCTTACCCGACTCTTCTATTTTCCCCGGAGTTACTCTCAAATTCTTCTCCAAGTTTGACGTAAGAATAAATTATCATCAGTCGCATGTATTTCTGCAAGATCTTTCAAATTCTTTTCATCGTTGGTTCAACCTTTCCAATTTTCATTCCGGAGTGCCTCAATAATTCATGGTGGTGTTTCTCATCGTCATTCTCTGCATTTGAAGACTGAAGAAGATTTTCTCTTAAATCTTTCTCCGTTCTCTTGAAGATGCATAGTTCAAGCTTGATGCCATCCTCTCATAACTATTTTCGATTGTGAGAATCCTTTTCACCCATCCGGAGCAATTCAGGAGTATTTTCAGTTTGATTCTTTGGAGCCCATCATCTCAGAATTATTCATTCCAGCTTTTAGCTCTCGTTCTCCAGATCTTGCTGGTGCTTCGTTCAAGTATTCTCTAGTCAGTTTGTGATCTCTCCATTCTCTTGTACCTAAATTATTTTCAAGTATCTTCTTTCATTTTCAATTCTTACGGTGGTTCGTTCAAGAGTTCCCTTCCTTGGTTATCATACCAATTCATTCGTTCTTTCCAATCCTACCGGCGGTTCATTGAAGTCTTTTCCCAAGTTTACGCTATATCTCTCTTAATCCTTTCTACGAGAATAAGTAGTATGCCAAATCCATTGCTTGTCATCAATTTAAATTGGTGAAGGATACTCATAACGTAATTCTTATTATTGTTTCATCCAAGTGATCTAATTTTTCTTTCGGGAGTTGTGCATCATATCACATTCTCGGTTCAAGTGCTTCATACTTTTTCCGTAGTTCCAAGTTTTCCGCTTTATCTCGTCGCAAAGCTCCACCCAATCATTGCGAGGCTTCAATCTTATTCTTTTCATCCTTTACTTCTTTTGATCATTTTTATTACCGGAGTTCTTCATGGAGGCTACACGGTGTTTCGTCAAGGATTCTTTTCATTCTTCAATTGTTCTTCAAGATTTCTCTCGAAGTTATGATCCGCTAAGCTATACTCCAAAATAAACATGGTGCTCAACACATGTTTAGTTTTGAGGAGTTCAAGTATTCTTCATCTTGCATTCCAAAGTGCAATTGTTTCATATCTCATCTTTTAAGGTGGCGTTATGTGATTGTTGATAATTTCCTTTCGTGTTTCATGATTCACAAGTTTTCAAGAGTGACAAATCTAAATCCATCATTTTCTTTTCGCTCAAGACATCTTTTCAACCAATCAACCTCTTCATTGGAGTTATCTTGGGTTATATTTCACCTAAAGCTTTCCCTAAGAATTTTTGCTATTATGGTGCTCATAAATGACCCAAGTTCTTCATTTATCCTCCCGGTGAAATAAGCTTCTCGTCTCCTTGTTGATATAAGTCCAATCTATTGTTTCCGTAGTGGCAGAATTTTGCCTCAATTTTGAGAAGTTTTCCATAAGCCCACTACAAGCTTATTCGTTTTGTTGTTGGTTTTCCAACAACTCTGTTATAACCATCTTGGAAGGGTGTTTTCCAAGCTCATTTGTGGCAGACGTTGTCATTTTCTTCTCAATTCTTTCCTTTCCAACGATCCAACTTCTATTCTTTCGTTCCGGAGGCATAGTGATGTTGCTCTCTTCACCCATCATCCCAATTTTTTTCAAAGATCATGTTCTTTCCTTTTGCTTATCCATTCAACTGGAGTGTCGTGTCCTTCATTCAAGTTCACTCATCTTATCAAGTTTTGCCTCCCTTCTCAGTCGGAGTGCCGTCTGAAATCTTTCTTACCCCTTGTGCCATTCTTTCAATAGTTCCGGAGACAGTGTGTTGTGGATTTCATCAAGTATCCTCTCATTTTGTCAAGTTCATATTCTCTACCTTCCCTTTCCAACCGGAGTGTTGTCGTAATTGATCCTTATCGTTCCTTGTACATCTCGTTTCTACAGGAGTGCTTGCATGTACTTCTTGTCCATTGCAACCCTTTTCTTATGTCTTTCAACCTACAAGTTTTTCGTAATGTTCCTTGTTCCTCTTTTCTAACGGAGTGTTTTCAACCTTGTTCATCTTCGTTGCATTCTTTCTTTCAATTTGTTCAACCTCTCAAGGTTCGTGGTTTCACTCGTTTGTCCAATAAGCAACTTAGTTTTACCTCTTCTCTTCCTCTTCTGCTTCTCTCTGGTGCCATCCTAGATCTCGGGACGAGATCCTCTCGTAGTGGTGGAGTGTTGTAACGCCCCGAGACTATTGCGCCAGGTGTCTTCCAGTTATGCGCCGTTGTTGCCTTGTCATTCACTTGCGTGTTGCATCTTGTCATGTCATAATGTGCATTGCATCATCATGTTTTCAAAACTTGCATCCGTCCGGGTCTCCCAGTTCTTTCCGTTATCCGTTCTGAACCCAGACACACTTGCACGCGCCCGCGGCATGTACGGAATTTTATGTTATAAGTGGCCGGAAAATGTTCTCGGAATGGGATGAAAGTTGGTGTGTGGTCTTGTTATAGTGTAGGTAGACCGCCTGCCAAATTTCATCGCATTCGGAGTTTGTTTGGCGGCCCAACGGATAACTATAGCGACAATATAGTCGGTCAAATCGTCGGACGTTTTTGGTCTCCGGAAACTGTTGCCGGGCTGCCCTCTTTTCTCTCCTCTTAGCCCACACCCTCCTATACAGCCCACTTATTTCCTCCCTCTGTCCGGAGCCGTCCGATGATGATCGAACGGTCCGAAAACAGATGAAAACCCCCTCCTCTAGCCCTCCTTTTCCTATTTAGCAACCCCCTAGTCCATTTTGGTCAAACCCTAGTCTAACCCTCCCCTAACCTCCAGCCTCGGGATCCTCCCGCCACCACCTACTCAGCGCCGCCGCCCCCTCCGTTTTCAGCGCCGGCCTACTCGTCCCTGCCACTTGGCAGCCATCCATTGGCCAGCCTCCACCGTGAACCGCCTCTCAGCCAACCGCGTGCCGCCACCTCATCCCCGCCGCATCACCCCCACTCGCTCCCAGCCGCACGGGCCCGCCGGAGCCCATCCGCGGCCCGCCGCAGGCCGATCTGGGCCCGAGACGCCCAAGCAGCACCGCCGCAGCCATGGGAACCCGCTCTTCCCGAGCGCTTCTCCTCGCCTGCACCTGCATCGCCGACCCACACCGCGCGGTGACCCCGCCGCCGGCGAGCTTCGCCACCGCCCCGCCAGGATCCCGCCGCCCCGTCTCCTGCCTCCTCTCTCCTTTCCTCTGTCTCTTCCTCACGTTTTCTCTCCCCGTGCCTCGCAGAGGAGCCTGCCATGACTGCCGCCACCTCGGGTCCTTCACATCCGTCGCCGGAGCTCCAACTAGCTGCCGCCGTTGCCCAAATCCGGTGCAGGATGCCTGGATCCGCTCGTTCCTAGCCTTCCCCGCCTTGCCCCGTCGTCATCCTCGCCGGACAACCGCCGGCGGCGCGCCCTTCGTCGTTCATGCGTGCGTGCGAGCACATGCATAGCCCCCGCGTTGACCATGGTGGCTGCCTGCGTGGGCCACAACCCACTCCACGCCGGCCCGCCCCGACTCTGCTTCCTGGGTCTACAACCCACAAGGTGAGCTGCGCGCCGCCCAGATCCACAGACTTTTGGCCAGCGTGGTGTTTTTTCCTGTCTAGTGGATTTCTCTTTTATCCACAGAAAAACCAGTTTTGCAGATTAGTCCCTAGAATCATGCATCTAACAACTTCTCACCTATGCATCGGATTTAATTAAACTTTAGATGTTAATTGCTTAGAATTTTGTGTAGATTATTAATTTCAAACTTTCATGCATGTTTAAAATGTTTAAACTTGTTGTTTGTTTAATTTGCTAAAATGACATGCAAAAATGATTTAATTCATAACTAAATAACCGTAGCTCCGAATTTAATAAACTTTATATGTAAATGGGGTAGAAAAATGCATAGATTAACATGATGTACTTACTTTGCATGTTTAACAACTCTAAAATTATGTTTAGGGCATAACAGTACCAAATCTAAAATATGCACATGAGGATTTTCCGGACTTGTTGCTTGTTGTTCCGGCCTCATTTAAACTTGCCTAGATAGGGAGTTTTATTATGCTTCACCTCTTGCCATGTTTAACAACATTTAATATTGTTGGGTACATAAACGAGAGTGAACCAAATGTTTGAATGTGGTGTTTCATCAATATGCAACTCGTTGCATATTGAGCTCCACTTGATTTGTAGTATTGTTTGTGCATATTGCCATGTCATGCCTCTTTAAATCGGACATGCATTATACTTGGTTGTGCATCATGCCATGTTTATGTGATGGTTGTTTACTATGTTGCTTGCTTCTTTCCGGGTTGCTTCTCTCGTTAGCTTCGGTTTCGTTCCGGAGTTGTGAGGATTCGTTCGACTACGTCCGCTTGTCTTCTTCATGGACTCGTTCTTCTTCCTTGCGGGATCTCAGGAAAGATGACCATACCCTCGAAATCACTTCTATCTTTGCTTGCTAGTTGTTCATTCTATCGCTATGTCGCGCTACCTACCACTTGTTATATCATGCCTCCCATATTGCCATGCCAAGCCTCTAACCCTCCTTCCTAGCAAACCGTTGTTTGGCTAAGTTACCGCTTTTGCTCAGCCCCTCTTATAGCGTTGTTAGTTGCAGGTGAAGTTGAAGTTTGTTCCATGTTGGAACATGGATATGCTGGGATATCACAATATCTCTTATTTAATTAATGCATCTATATACTTGGTAAAGGGTGGAAGGCTCAGCCTTATGCCTGGTGTTTTGTTCCACTCTTGCCGCCCTAGTTTCCGTCATACCGGTGTTATGTTCCTTGATTTTGCGTTCCTTACGCGGTTGGGTGTTATGGGCCCCTTGACAGTTCGCTTTGAATAAAACTCCTCCAGCAAGGCCCAACCTTGGTTTTACATTTGCCTAACAACCTATTATCCTTCCCTTGCGTTGGCCAACCCGAGGGTCATCTTTATTTTAACCCCCCCGGGCTAGTGCTTGTCTAAGTGTTGGTCCGAACTAGAGTCCTTTGCAGCGTCATCTCGGGGAAACTTGAGGGCTGGTTTTAGTTGTATGGAGTGCTCATCTAGTGTTGCCCTGAGAACGAGATATGTGCAGCTCCTATCGGGATTGTCGGCACATCAGGCGGTCTTGTTGGTCTTGTTTTACCATTGTCGAAATGTCTTGTAACCGGGATTCCGAGTCTAGCCGGGTCTTTCCGGGAGAAGGAATATCCTTTGTTGACTTTGAGAGCTTGTGATGGGCTAAGTTTGGACACCCCTGCAGGGTATAAACTTTCGAGAGCCGTGCCTGCGGTTATGTGGCAGATGGGAATTTGTTAATATCCGGTTGTAGAGAACTTGACACTTTACTTAATTAAAATGCATCAAACGCGTGTGTAGCCATGATGGTATCTTTTCAGCGGAGTCCAGGAAGTGAACACGGTCTTGTGTTATGCTTGAACGTAAGTAGTTTCAGGATCACTTCTTGATCACTTCTAGCTTCACGACCGTTGCGTTGCTTCTCTTCTCGCTCTTATTTGCGTTTGTTAGCCACCAATTTGCTTAGTGCTTGGTGCAGCTCCGCCTCGTTATCCTATCCTACCCATAAGCTTAAATAGTCTTGATCTCGCGGGTGTGAGATTGCTGAGTCCTCGTGACTCACGGATACTTCCAAACAATTGCAGGTGCCAATGATACCAGTGCAGGTGACGCAACCTAGCTCAAGTGGGAGCTCGATGAAGATCTTGATTATTATTTTGTGTCTTTTCCGGTTGATCAATAGTGGAGCCCAGTTGGGACGATCAGGGATCTAGCATTTGGGGTTGTCTTATTTTATTTTGGTTCCGTAGTCGGACCTGGATTGTATTCTGGATGATGTATGTTTAACTTGTTATTTGTGTGAAGTGGCGATTGTAAGCCAACTCTTTATCCCATTCTTATTCAGTACATGGGATTGTGTGAAGATTACCCCACCTGCGACTAAATCACCATGCGGTTATGCCTCTAAGTCGTGCCTCGACACGTGGGAGATATAGCCGCATCGTGGGTGTTACAGAGGATAATCCTCAAGTTACGGACCCAGTCCGTGTAGTTGCTACCATCATCTTTCAACTTAGCTTTCTCTAGGAACGCATTAAAATTCAACGGAACAATAGCACGAGCCATCTATCTACAACAACATAGACACGCAAAATACTATCAGGTACTAAGTTCATGATAAATTAAAGTTCAATTAATCAAATTACTTAAGAACTCCCACTTAGATAGACATCTCTCTAATCATCTAAGTGATCATGTGATCCATATCAACTAAACCATGTCCGATCATCACGTGAGATGGAGTAGTTTTCAATGGTGAACATCACTATGTTAATCATATCTGCTATATGATTCACGCTCGACCTTTCGGTCTCAGTGTTCCGAGGCAATATCTGCATATACTAGGCTCGTCAAGTTTAACCCGAGTATTCTGCGTGTGTAAAACTGGCTTGCACCCGTTGTATGTGAACGTAGAGCTTATCACACCCGATCATCACGTGGTGTCTCGGCACGACGAACTGTAGCAACGGTGCATACTCAGGGAGAACACTTATACATTGAAATTTAGTGAGAGATCATCTTATAATGCTACCGCCGAACTAAGCAAAATAAGATGCATAAAGGATAAACATCACATGCAATCAATATAAGTGATATGATATGGCCATCATCATCTTGTGCCTTTGATCTCCATCTCCAAAGCACCGACACCTTGACTCCATCGAAGCATCGTTGTCGTCTCGCCAACTATTGCTTCTACGACTATCGCTACCGCTTAGTGATAAAGTAAAGCAATTACATGGCGATTGCATTTCATACAATAAAGCGACAACCATATGGCTCCTGCCAGTTGCTGATAACTGTGTTACAAAACATGATCATCTCATACAATAAAATTTAGCATCATGTCTTGACCATATCACATCACAACATGCCCTGCAAAAACAAGTTAGACGTCCTCTACTTTGTTGTTGCAAGTTTTACGTGGCTGCTACGGGCTGAGCAAGAACCGTTCTTACTTACGCATCAAAAACCACAACGCGGTATAGTGATTGATTTTGGATCTTTAGAAAGAACCCTGTTCATTGAATCCAATTCAACTAAAGTTGGAGAAACTGACACCCACCAACCACCTGTGTGTGAAGCACGTCGGTAGAACCAGTCTCGCGTAAGCGCACATGTAATGTCGGTCTGGGCCGCTTCATCCAACAATATCGCCGAATCAAGAATCAACTAGTGATGGTAAGCAATCTGTATATACCCACGCCCACAACTCCCTTGTGTTCTACTCGTGCATATAACATCTACGCATAAACCTGGCTCGGATGCCACTGTTGGGGAATGTAGTAATTTCAAAAAAAATTCCTATGCACACGCAAGATCATGGTGATGCATAGCAACGAGAGGGAAGAGTGTTGTCTACGTACCCTCGTAGACCCTAAGCGGAAGCATTATGACAACACGGTTGATGTAGTCGTACGTCTTCACGATCGACCGATCCTAGTACCGAAAGTACGTCACCTCCGCGATCTACACACGTTCGGCTCGGTGACGTCAAACGAACTCATGATCCAACAGAGTGTTGGGGAAGAGCTTCGTCAGTACAACGACGTGATGACGGTGATGATGATGCTACCGGAACAGGGCTTCGCCTAAGCACCACTATGATATGACCGAGGTGGATTATGGTGGAGGGGGGCACCGCACACGGCTGGAAACAATCAACTTGTGTGTCCTAGGGTGCCCCCTGCCCCCGTATATAAAGGAGTGATAACCCACAAGTATAGGGGATCGCAACAGTTTTCGAGGGTAGAGTATTCAACCCAAATTTATTGATTCGACACAAAGGGAGCCAAAGAATATTCTCAAGTATTAGCAGCTAAGTTGTCAATTCAACCACACCTGGAAACTTAATATCTGCAGCAAAGTGTTTAGTAGCAAAGTAATATGATAGTGGTGGTAACGGTAGCAAAAGGTAACAGTAGTAAAAGTAATGTTTTTGGTATTTTGTAGTGATGATAGCAATAGCAACGGGAAAGTAAATAAGCAAAGAACAATATGTGGAAAGCTCGTAGGCAATGGATCGGTGATGGACAATTATGCCGGATGCGGTTCATCATGTAACAGTCATAACCTAGGGTGACACAGAACTAGCTCCAGTTCGTCAATGTAATGTAGGCATGTATTCCGAATATAGTCATATGTGCTTATGGAAAAGAACTTGCATAACATCTTTTTTCCTACCCTCCCGTGGCAACGGGGTCCTTACGGAAACTAAGGGATATTAAGGCCTCCTTTTAATAGAGAACCGGGAGAGAAGCATTAACACATAGTGAATACATGAACTCCTCAAACTACGGTCATCACCAGTAAGTATCCCGATTATTGTCACTTCGGGGTTAACGGATCATAACACATAATAGGTGACTATAGACTTGCAAGATAGGATCAAGAACACTCATATATTGATGAAAACATAATAGGTTCAAATCTGAAATCATGGCACCGGGCCCTAGTGACAAGCATTAAGCATAGCAAAGTCATAGCAACATCAATCTCAGAACATAGTGGATACTAGGGATCAAACCCTAACAAAACTAACTCGATTACATGATAGATCCCATCCAACCCATCACCGTCCAGCAAGCCTACGATGGAATTACTCACGCACGGCAGTGAGCATCATGAAATTGGTGATGGAGGATGGTTGATGATGACGATGGCGACGGATTTCCCTCTCTGGAGCCCCGAACGGACTCCAAATCAACCCTCCAGAGAGGTTTTAGGGCTTGGCGGTGGCTCCGTATCGTAAAACGCGATGATTTCTTCTCTCTGATTTTTTTCTCCCCGAAACACAATATATGGAGTTAGAGTTGGAGTCAGAGAGGCAACAGGGGGCCCACGTGGAGAGGTGGTGGGCCCCCTGGCCTTCATCTTTTGCAGGTATTTCTCATATTTTCTGAAAAGTCGCTCCGTGAAGTTTCAGGTCATTCCGAGAACGTTTGTTCCTGCACATAAATAACACCATGGTAATTCTGCTGAAAACAGCGTCAGTCCGGGTTAGTTCCATTCAAATCATGCAAGTTAGAGTCCAAAACAAGGGCAAAAGTGTTTGGAAAAGTAGATACGTTGGAGACGTATCAACTCCCCCAAGCTTAAACCTTTGCTTGTCCTCAAGCAATTCAGTTGATAAACTGAAAGTGATAAAGAAAAACTTTTACAAACTCTGTTTGCTCTTGTTGTTGTAAATATGTAAAGCCAGCATTCAAGTTTTCAGCAAAGATTATAACTAACCACATTTGCAATAACGCATAGGTCTCAAGTTTACTCATGTCAATAGCATAATCAACTAGCGAGCCATAATAATAAATCTCGGATGACAACACTTTCTCAAAACAACCATAATATGATATAACAAGGTGGTATCTCGCTAGCCCTTTCTGAGACCGCAAAACATAAATGCAGAGCACCTTTACAGACCAAGGACTGACTAGACATTGTAATTCATGGTAAAAGAGATCCAGTCAAGTCATACTCGATGTAAACTAACAGTAATGAATGCAAATGACAGCGGTGCTCTCCAACTGGTGCTTTTTAATAAGAGGATGATGACTCATCATAAAAGTAAATAGATAGGCCCTTCGCAAAGGGAAGCAGGGATTTGTAGAGGTGCCAGAGCTCGGTTTTGAAACAAAGGTGAATAATATTTTGAGCGGTATACTTTCATTGTCAACCTAACAACCAAGAGATGGCGATATCTTCCATGCTACACACATTATAGGCGGTTCCCAAACAGAATGGTAAAGTTTATACTCCCCCTTCCACCAACAAGCATCAATCCATGGCTTGCTCGAAACAATGAGTGCCTCCAACTAACAAGAGTCCCAGGGGAGTTATGTTTGCAATTATTTTGATTTAGTTTGCATAAAGCATGGGACTGGGCATCCCGGTGACCATCCATTTATCTCGTGAGTGAGGAGCGGAGTCCATTCCTCTTGAGAATAACCCGCCTAACATGGAAGATACAAACAGCCCTAGTTGATACATGAGCTATTCGAGCATACAAAACAGGATATTTATTTGAAGGTTTAGAGTTTGGCACATACAAATTTACTTGGAACGGCAGGTAGATACCATATATAGGTAGGTATAGTGGACTCATGTGGAATAACTTTGGGGTTTAAGGAGTTTGGATGCACAAGCAGTATTCCCGCTTAGTACAGGTGAAGGCTAGCAAAAGACTGGGAAGCGACCAGCTAGAGAGCGACAACAGCCATGAACATGCATTAAAATTAATCAACACCGAATGCAAGCATGAGTAGGATATAATCCACCATGAACATAAATATTGTGAAGGGTATGTTGATTTTGTTTCAACTACATGCGTGAACATGCGCCAAGTCAAGTCACTTAAATCATTCAGAGGAGGATACCACCCTATCATACCACATCATAACCATTTTTAATAGCATGTTGGCATGCAAGGTAAACCATTATAACTCATAGCTAATCAAGCATGGCACAAGAAACTATGATCTCTAGTTGTCATTGCAAACATGTTTATTCATAATAGGCTGAATCAGGAACGATGAACTAATCATATTTACAAAAACAAAAGAGGTCGAGTTCATACCACCTTTTCTCATCTCAGCCAGTCCATCATATATCGTCATAATTGCCTTTCACTTGCACGACCAAACGATGTGAATAATAATAATAGTGCACGTGCATTGGACTAAGATGGAATCTGCAAGCATTCAATAAACAGGAGAAGACAAGGCAATATAGGCTCTTTTGTCAGATCAACAATAATGCATATAAGAGCTACTTCAACAATTTAATTATGGTCTTCTCCTATCGACCCCCAAATAAAAGAAAAGAAATAAAACTATTTACACGGGAAAGCTCCCAACAAGCAAAAGAAGAACATGAAATATTTTTGGGTTTTCTTATTAATTACTACTACAAGCATGGAAAGTAAACTAACTAAAAGCTACAACTAATTTTTTTGGTTTTTTTCTTAAGGTTTATTAAACACACAAGAAGAAAGCATAAAAAGGAAATTAAACTAGCATGGATGATACAATGAAAAAGTATGAGCACCGACATCTAGCAATGAGTGTGTGGACATAAATGTAATGTCGGTGGGAAATACGTACTCCCACAAGCTTAGGCTTTTGGCCTAAGTTGGTCTATGGCCACGGCTGGCCTGGCGGATATCCATAATAGTAGTTGGGGTCGTAATGAGATGAAGAAGAGGAAGACTCCGATTGCCACTGGCTGACCATCATCTCCGGATCCCACTGATAATTAGACTGTCATGGAGGATAGCGGTGAGGCCTGCATTCTTAGCCAATTCATGAAAATCTTCATAAATCCTGACTACTCTCAAGAAATCACCGGAAGGCCATTCACACGACCGAACCTCCACGGTGCGAGGCAGATTATACTTAGGCTTTGGTGCCTTTTCCTTCGAGCTTTGGCTCGATGAGCCCCTCAAAAGTCTCCTCTTCATTTTCTAAAAAAATCTGAAATTTTTAGTAACTTCAAAATAAAAGTAAACCAAACTCAACAATATTGATAGCAACTACTCCTACAAGTGCCTAGGGCCTATATCATGCATCAAAACTACTTTTGACCATATAAATTTGACATGCAAGCTCAAGAACAGGGTCACCTAAGCATCAAAATTTTGCAATGAATAAAGCACTAGAACAAAAACTAATTGGACCAATGGAGGAGTCACATACCAAGGAACAATCTCCCCAAGCAGTTTTGTGAGAGGTGCTTTGAGCAAGGAGATCGAAAATGCCAGCAAAACGAGCTTGGACTCGGGTTTGAGCTGGTTATTCGTGTTTGTGGGAGGAAGAAGAAGTGTATGGGTGAAAGGATAAGTGGAGGAGGGCCACCATGGGCCCACGAGGTAGGGGGCGCGCCCTCCACCCTCGTGGGCAGGTGGTTGACCCCCCTGCTGTGTTCTCAGTGCCAAATATTCACAAATATTCTGGAAAAAATCATATTTAAATTTCAGGGCATTTGGAGAACTTTTATTTTCGAGGTATTTTTATATTGCACGGATAATCAGATAACAGACAGAAAAATATTTATTTTTTATTTTGTTTAATGTAAATAACAGAAAGTAAAAGGAGGGTACATAAGGTTGTGCCTTCTAGTTTCATCCATCTCATGATCATCAAAAGGAATCCACTAACAAGGTTGATCAAGTCTTGCTAACGAACTCATTTCGAATAACATGGAACCGGAGAAATTTCGAATAACACTATGTTACCTCAACAGGGATATGCACATCCCCAATAATAAGAATATCATATTTCTTCTTGACAGTAGGAAGAGGAAATTCAAAACCTCCAAATATAATCGATGGAATTTTTCCAATAGAGTTGATACTATGAACTTGAGGTTGTTTCCTCGGAAAGTGTACCGTATGCTCATTACCATTAACATGAAAAGTGACATTGCCTTTAGTGCAATCAATAACAGCCCCTGCGGTATTCAAAAAGGGTCTTCCAAGAATAATAGACATACTATCATCCTCGGGAATATCAAGAATAACAAAGTCCGTTAAAATAGTAACGTTTGCAACTACAACAGGCACATCCTCACAAATACCGACAGGTATAGTAGTTGATTTATCAGCCATTTGCAAAGATATTTTAGTAGGTGTCAACTTATTCAAATCAAGTCTACGATATAAAGAGAGAGGCATAACACTAACACCGGCTCCAAGATCACATAAAGCAGTTTTAACATAATTTCTTTTAATGGAGCATGGTATAGTTGGTACACCGGGATCTCCAAGTTTCTTTGGTATTCCACCTTTAAAAGTATAATTAGCAAGAATGGTGGAAATTTCAGCTCCCGGTATCTTTCTTTTATTTGTAATAATATCTTTCATGTACTTAGCATAAGGATTTGTTTTGAGCATATCAGTTAATCGCATACGCAAAAAGATAGGTCTAATCATTTTAGCAAAGCGCTCAAAATCCTCATCATCCTTCTTCTTGGATGGTTTGGGAGGAAAGGGTATGGGTTTCTGAACCCATGGTTCTCTTTCTTTACCATGTTTCCTAGCAACAAAGTCTTTCTTATCATAACATTGATTCTTTGATTGTGGGTTATCAAGATCAATAGCAGGTTCAATTTCTATGTCATTATCATTACTAGGTTGAGCATCATTATGAACATTATCATTAACATTACCACTAGTTTCAGGTTCATTACCAGATTGAGTTTTAGCATCAGAAATAGAAATATCATTTGGATTCTCAGGTGGTTCAATAACAGGTTCACTAGAAGTATGCAAAGTCCTATCATTTTTCTTTTTCTTCCTTTTAGAAGGACCAGGTGCATCTATATTATTTCTCTGAGAATCTTGCTCAATTCTCTTAGGGTGGCCTTCAGGATACAAAGGTTCCTGAGTCATTCTACCAGTTCTAGTAGCCACTCTAACAACATTATCATTATCTTTAGTATTCAATTCATTGAGCAAATCATTTTGAGCTTTAAGTACTTGTTCTACTTGAGTGGTAACCATAGAAGCATGTTTACTAATAAGTTTAAGTTCACCTTTAACATTAGCCATATAATCACCCAAGTGTTCAAGCATATTTGAATTGTATTTCAATTGTCTACCAAAATAAGCATTAAAGTCTTCTTGCTTAGCCATAAATTTATCAAACTCATCTAAGAATGGGCTAGCAAATTTAGTAAATGGGATTTCAGCTTCATCATATCTATAGAGAGAATTTACCTTTACTACCTCTCTCGGGTTATCAAGACCATGAGTTTCTTCAATAGGTGATGGATCAAGATCATATGTTTCTTCTGTTGGGTAACGTAGCAGAAATTTAAAATTTTCTACGCATCACCAAGATCAATCTATGGAGTAATCTAGCAACGAGGGGAAGGAGAGTGCATCTACATACCCTTGTAGATTGCTAAGCGGAAGCGTTCAAGTGAACGGGGTTGATGGAGTCGTACTCATCATGATCCAAATCACCGATGATCCTAGCGCCGAACGGACGGCACCTCCGCGTTCAACACACGTACGAAACGGGGATGTCTCCCACGCCTTGATCCAGCAAGGAGGAGGGAGAGGTTGAGGAAGAGAGTCCAACAGCAGCACGACGGCGTGGTGGTGATGGAGCTCGTGGTTCTCCAGCAGGGCTTCGCCAAGCACTATGGAGGAGGAGGAGGTGTAGGAGGAGGGAGGGCTGCTGAAAGTGCAACTATCCCTAGGTGGTTTTGGTAATTCATAACAACATATAGCTCATTGAGCTAATGCTATTCCAAGATGATTATTTCAGGAAAGCTCAATGATTGGCATGGCATGGATGTGAAAGTGGAACCCTCAAAATGTAAGGACAAAGGATTGGCTCAAGCTCAAAAGCTCAAGACTCTTCATTTTATATTTTAGTGATCCAAGATCACATTGAGTCTTTAGGAAAAGCCAATACTATTAAGGAGGGATGAGGTGTTGCTTAATGAGCCTCTTGCTTCATGTGCTTAGTGATATGCTCCAAAAACCTCAACCACTTTCCCATATCCACATATGACCTAAACCCTAAGCCAAACTCGGTCCTACCGATTCTTCCTATCCGGCGCCACCGAGTTTCACTTGTCATTAGCCACTGCCAAACCCTAGCAATTCGGTTCTACCGATAAGGATCTCGGGCTCACCGAGATGGGGTTGCAAACTCTCTGTTTCCCTTTCGTAACTTTTCGGTCTTACCAAAAGAGCGAATCGGTCCCACCGAGATTGCAATGTAAACTAAGTGTTTCCCCTTTGTAACTTTTCGGTCTCACCGAGTTCCACTCGGTCTCACCAAAAGAGCAAATCGGTCCCACCGAGTTTGCCTGACCAACTCTCTGGTTAGCTAATTACCAAATTCGGTCTCACCGAGTTTGTGTAATCGGTCTCACCGAGATTACGTTATGCCCAAACCCTAACCATATCGGTCCTACCGAGTTGCATGTCAGTCCCACCGAAAATCACTAACGGTCACTAGGTTTACATTTTCGGTCCGACCGAGCTTATTGATTCGGTCCCACCGAGATTGGAAAACTGTTTAACGGTTGGATTTTGTGTGGAGGCTATATATACCCCTCCACCTCCTTCTCATTCGGTGGGAGAGCTATCAGAACACACACACCATTCCAACTCATATGTTCTGAGAGAGAACCACCTACTCATGTGTTGAGACCAAGACATTCCATTCTTACCATATGAATCTTGATCTCTAGCCTTCCCAAGTTGCTTTCCACTCAAACCTTCTTTCCACCAAATCCAAATCCTATGAGAGAGAGTTGAGTGTTGGGGAGACTATCATTTGAAGCACAAGAGCAAGGAGTTCATTACCTACACACCATTTGTTACTTCTTGGAGAGTGGTGTCTCCTAGATTGGCTAGGTGTCACTTGGGAGCCTCCGACAAGATTGTGGAGTTGAACCAAGGAGTTTGTAAGGGCAAGGAGATCGCCTCCTTCGTGAAGATCTACCGCTAGTGAGGCGAGTCCTGTGTGGGCGATGGCCATGGTGGGATAGACAAGGTTGCTTCTTCGTGGACCCTTTGTGGGTGGTTGCTTCTTCGTGGACCCTTCGTGGGTGGAGCCCTGTGTGGACTCGCGCAACCGTTACCCTTGGGTGGAGACCTGTGTGGACTCGCGCAACCGTTACCCTTCGTGGGTTGAAGTCTCCATCAACGTGGATGTAGGATAGCACCACCTATCCGAACCACGGGAAAAACATCCGTGTCTCCAATTGCGTTTGAATTCTCCAAACCCTTCCCTTTACATTCTTGCAAGTTGCATGCTTTACTTTCCGCTGCCTATATACTCTTTGCATGCTTGCTTAAATTATGTGATGATTGCTTGACTTGTCCTAAAATAGCTAAAATCTGCCAAGAACTAAAATTGGGAAAAGGTTAAGTTTTTATTTGGTCAAGTAGTCTAATCACCCCCCTCTAGACATACTTTCGATCCTACAACTGGTATCAGAGCTTTGGTCTCCATTTGCTTGATCTCCATAGCTTTTGGTGGTCATAGCCTTGGTTTCACAACCTAGGAGAGTATGGCGTCTAGCGAGGGAAATTATCACTGTAGAGGTCCTTACTTTGATGGTACTAATTTTGCTAGTTGGAAGCATAAAATGAAAATGCATATTCTTGGACATAACCCCGCCGTTTGGGCTATTGTGTGTGTTGGTTTGCAAGGTGACTACTTTGATGGGAGAGAACCGAACTGTGAAGCTACCGCGGATGAGTTGAAGATGTTGCAATACAATGCTCAAGCTTGGCATGCCTGCAGGTCGACTCTAGAGGATCCCCGGGTACCGAGCTCGAATTCGCCCTATAGTGAGTCGTATTACAATTCACTGGCCGTCGTTTTACAACGTCGTGACTGGGAAAACCCTACTCATGTGTTGAGACCAAGACATTCCATTCCTACCATATGAATCTTGATCTCTAGCCTTCCCAAGTTTCTTTCCACTCAAATCTTCTTTCCACCAAATCCAAATCCTATGAGAGAGAGTTGAGTGTTGGGGAGACTACATTTGAAGCACAAGAGCAAGGAGTTCATTACCTACACACCATTTGTTACTTCTTGGAGAGTGGTGTCTCCTAGATTGGCTAGGTGTCACTTGGGAGCCTCCGACAAGATTGTGGAGTTGAACCAAGGAGTTTGTAAGGGCAAGGAGATCGCATACTTCATGAAGATCTACCGCTAGTGAGGCAAGTCCTTCGTGGGCGATGGCCATGGTGGGATAGACAAGGTTGCTTCTTCATGGACCCTTCGTGGGTGGAGCCCTGTGTGGACTCGCGCAACCGTTACCCTTGGGTGGAGCCCTGTGTGGACTCGCGCAACCATTACCCTTCGTGGGTTGAAGTCTCCATCAACGTGGATGTAGGATAGCACCACCTATCCGAACCACGGGAAAAACATCCGTGTCTCCAATAGCGTTCGAATTCTCCAAACCCTTCCCTTTACATTCTTGCAAGTTGCATGCTTTACTTTCCGCTGCCTATATACTCTTTGCATGCTTGCTTGAATTATGTGATGATTGCTTGACTTGTCCCAAAATAGCTAAAATCTGCCAAGAACTAAAATTGGGAAAAGGTTAAGTTTTTATTTGGTCAAGTAGTCTAATCACCGCCCCCCCTCTAGACATACTTTCGATCCTACAACTCGAAGTCACAAACCGGATACATGTTTTTATTAAATGGTAGGGCTGTCAGTTGGTGCAGTTCCAAGAGAGCGTCGTAGCAGGATCTACATGTGAAGCAGAGTACATAGCTGCTTCGGAAGCCAGCAAATGAAGGAGTCTGGAATGAGGAGTTCATATCGATTCTAGGTGTCATACCAAGTGCATCGGGTCCAATGAAAATCTTTTGTGACATACTGGTGCCAATTGCCTTGGGCAAAGGAAATCCAGATTTCACAAGAGAACCAAGCACATCAAGAGATGCTTCAATTCCATTCGCGATCAAGTCATGGAGGGAGACATAGAGATTTGCAACATACATACAGATCTGAGTGTTGCAGACCAATTGACTAAGCTTCTCTCATGAGCAAAACATGATCAGCACCAAGACTCCATGGGTGTTAGAATCATTACAATATAATCTAGATTATTGACTCTAGTGCAAGTGGGAGACTGAAGGAAATATGCCCTAGAGGCAATAATAAAGTTGTTATTTATATTTCCTTATATGATGATAAATGTTTATTATTCATGCTAGAATTGTATTAACCGGAAACGTAGTACATGTGTGCATACATAGACAAACAGAGTGTCACTAGTATGCCTCTACATTGACTAGATCGTTGAATCAATGATGGTTATGTTTCCTAACCATAGACATGAGTTGTCATTTGATTAACGGGATCACATCATTAGAGAATGATGTGATTTACTTGACCCATCCATTAGCTTAGCACGATGATCGTTTAGTTTGTTGCTATTGCTTTCTCCATAACTTATACATGCTCCTATGACTATGAGATCATGCAACTCCCGAATACCAGAGGAACACTTAGTGTGCTATCAAATGTCACAACGTAACTGGGTGACTATAAAGATGCTCTACAGGTGTCTCCGATGGTGTTTTTTGAGTTGGCATAGATCAAGATTAGGATTTGTCACTCTTAGCATCGCAGAGGTATCTCTGGGCCCTCTCGGCAATGCACATCACTATAAGCCTTGCAAGCAATGTGACTAATGAGTTAGTTGCGGGATGATGCATTATGGAATGAGTAAAGAGACTTGCCGGTAACGAGATTGAACTAGGTATTGAGATACCGATGATCGAATCTCGGGCTAGTAACATACCGATGACAAAGGGAACAAGGTATATCGTTATGCAGTTTGACTGATAAAGATCTCCATAGAATATGTGGGAGCAAATATGAACATCCAGGTTCTGCTATTGGTTATTGACCGGAGACGTGTCTCGGTCATGTATACATAGTTCTCGAACCCGTTGGGTCCGCACGCTTTACGTTCGGTGATGATCGGTATTATGAGTTTATGTGTTTTGATGTACAGAAGGTAGTTCGGAGTCCCGGATATGATCATGGACATGACGAGGAGTCTCAAAATGGTCGAGACATAAATATTGATATATTGGACAGCTATATTCGGACACTGGAAGTGTTCCGGGTGATTTCGGAGGAAACTGGAGTGTTGGAGCATTACCGGACCCCCCCCCCCTCGGGGAAAGTTGGGCCTTCATGGGCCATAGGGAAGAGGGGAGGCAGCCCACAAGGGGCAGCCGCGCCCCCTTCCTATAGGGATCCCGAATTGGACTAGGGAGGGGGCGCCCCTACTTTCCTTCTCCTCTTCCTCTCCCTTCCTTCCTTCCCCTTCTCCTCCAAGTAGGACTAGGAAAGGATGAATCCTACTCCTACTAGGAGGAGGATTCCTCCTCCCTTGGTGCGCCACTAGGGACGGCCGGCCTCCCCCCTTGCTCCTTTATATACGGGGGTAGGGGCACCCTAGGACACACAAGTTGATTGTTTCAAGCCATGTGTGGTGCCCCCCTCCACCATAATCCACCTCGGTCATATCGTAGCGGTGCTTAGGCGAAGCCATGTTCCGGTAGCATCATCATCACAGTCATCACGCCGTAGTTCTAACAAAGCTCTTCCTCGACACTCAGCTGGATCGTGAGTTTGTGGGACGTCACCGAGCCGAACGTGTGCAGATTGCGGAGGTGCCGTACTTCCAGTACTAGGATCGGTCGATCGTGAAGACGTACGACTACATCAACCGCGTTGTCATAATGCTTCCGCTTACGGTCTACGTGGGTACGTAGACAACACTCTCCCCTATCGTTGCTATGCATCACCATGATCTTGCGTGTGCGTAGGAATTTTTTTGAAATGACTGCGTTCGCCAACACAACGCATCCTGCGCGTTCACCGGACCGTGACGAGTGTGGGACGACGAGCCGGCCGGAGTCAGCGATGGGGTAGCGGTGCGTCCGTCCCGCCGCACGGAGGGGTGTTGTGACGAAGCTTGCTGCTCGTGCCCCGTCGGGCCGGTGATGGCGTTCGCGGCAGGTGATGGAGAATGATGGGGAGGCCCGCCGATGGGCGTTGTCTGGGAGATGCGCGCGGCGAAAGCGGCTCGACGCTCAGCACGGTCTCGGCGAGCATCAGCCATGGAGACGATGGAGCGGCGGTGAGTCGATCGACGGAAGAGAAGTTTGACGCACCCCCTACCTGGCGTGCAAATGTCGAATGTTGGGCTCCGCAGACCCTTGAGAGGTTCGAACACTGGGGTGTGTACGAAGAACTCCCTCTTCCCAACCAGCTGGCCCAACGATTCCACAGCCTAGCTCGACGAATCCAAGGGACAAGAGAATCAGCGGTTTATCCTGGTCCGTCCACCTTGCGATGTAATACCCTACTCCAGCTTTGTGGTGGATTGCCTCGAGGGGCTGAGGATGAACTAGTACAGTGGTTGAACAGCCTCCGTAGGTGAGGTGTTCTTGAGCTCGATGAGCTGGTAGGTGCGAGGATGGTCTGAATGATCTGATCCCTCTCTCGGATCCCACAATGGCCAAATTCCAAGGGAGACAACTAGTACAAGTTATCCTGACAAAAGTAGTCTTCGCCTACAAAGGCTTTGGTGGTGACGTTGTGGTGGGCTCCGTGATGACCTCCGTCCTGTCGTCCTGGCGGTCTTGGTCTCGTTGCACCAATATACCAATATAGAAACCTTTGACTGATTCCTCGGGACTCCGCGCCTGTGCTTGCCTCCTTGGCCCCTCGCGAGGGTCTTGTGTTGTTGATGTTGTAGGTGGGCCGCACCAGGACGTCGATGGAGCCACGCCGTGGGCCGCAGGCAGGCAAGTCTGGGTACCCCCATTCCCAGGACGCTGACAATGTTAAATAATGCAAACATTTCAATTTTTTAAAGTAGGCAGGCACCTCTTGGCATTTTCAAACTGCAATTCAATAAAATATCCCAAACCTAAACTTTTTCGACCATAGAAGTCCACAAATACAGAAAAGTTGAACTATAGTATTCAAAGAAAACTACATAGAATTAATAATCTAAAAAATCCTTATTTTTTTATCACCGAGCTGGCCACACCTTCACTGGAGTTTGCTTGGAGGTGCCGGAACATGGACATGCATGGTTCTGCATGTCGAACTACTAGCAATCTCATGCCTCTGCAAGCCATAGAGCAGCTGAGAGGAGGGAGCTGCTCCACCAGCCATTGTGTGTTGTGATGTCGGGCTGCCAGGGCTGTGCATGGAGAGGCTCGATGGTGAGTGCACAAGGGAGGTGGAAGAGTTGTTAGGGCCCCTGGCGGCGCCCGGAGCTAGCACGAGGCGCCTTGGCCTTCTTCGACCAATGCTCCGTTGGCATATGCTAGCAGTAGAACTCCTTGGCCTTCCAAACTCTTACTGAAGACATGTACCAAAGAACATCATGCATTAGCATTCAGGTACCCAAAAATAGAATAGTTTGCGCATTTTTTAACACAATGACATTTTATGGAACAACTTCATTTAGACATCCTATTCTCTCGTAGAGATGAACACACATGAAGGATACACGCACGCAGTAGGCAAGCATGGATGCATGCACAACACGCACACAACCCACCGACCACCTTCCAGGAAGGATGCTTGTGGCCGCGCATGAGATTGCTACAACATTAGAAGCTCCATCCTTTTTGTACAGATGTATTTTTTGTGATCAAACTGTTGTAACTTAAGGACTATAACTACTACAGGATGACAAACATTATTTCCATAAACTCTGATCCAATGAGATGAGGCGATGAATAGCTCAGGCTGCAACACGAGCTTTTCTCTTTTGTTCATGTGCACGCACTACATCATCGCCAAGGAGATGCAAAAACAGCGGAGCACATCCGCATACTTATTCATCTCCATATAAATGACACTTGGCCACCAAAAACCTGAAAAATATTTTTTTCCTGAAAACACACATCACAATTTTGAAATACATTAGTACATGCTGACATTTTCAGTTTTCAAAAGCAATCAAACATGCTAAATAGTACTCATTTACTTACTGGAACCGCACATACCCTAAACTATTAATCATGTACCTACTGGTATAGATCAAATTTGCCACTTGGGAAATTGAGCTCTCCAAAACATACTAAATTCTCATTTCTATAGTTTTCAGTTCACATGTGCTGCACGAAAGGAAGATGTAACTGATTATCAATAGCACTCAAGCAAAAAAATGTAGGGTGCTCAGCGGTATATTATCCAACATGCTAGAAGGTAACTTGGATGGGGCACAATGCTCTACTCGGACGGCGTCGAGTGCTCAACTTTGATGGAGGAGGCTGCCATTTGCGCTCGGGAGGTTCCTCGCCTGCATAATTACCATAAGGGGATTACAGCCATCTCCTCTGTCTTCATATGGCGGCACTGCAGGCCAGCAGTTGTTGCTCCTCGAGCCAAAGGGTGGGAGAAAGGGCAGGCCTATGGCCAAGCACAACGTCGTCCTCCCTGTCACGGAGAAGTAGGATTGCTAGAGATGGCACCTTTGTCTTTAGCAGCGCAGCAGAGGGGGCCATGGGATCCGGCACTGGCACCTCGAGCTCACACAGGGGGTATACGTCTATGCAAGTATACGCAATATGTTTCATAATACCAAAGCTGAGAGCATGCACTTTGGACTTTCTTGCAGATTGCAAGTATTCAACTTGAACGAGTCGAAGACTTCTTTGGCTAAAGGTAAAAGAAACTCTAGTCATTTAGAAAATTGAGTCAACGTGTTTTAGCAAAGCTGAACGCCATTATAATGATCAACCAAAGTTCATAGTTACCATAGAAAATTAGAGCTTCACATAACTTACCACTCTTGAACCCTTTTATTCTGTTTTGAATTTCCACGTATGCGATGTCAGTATAGCCGATCAATTAAACGAACACACATACAATACAACCACTAGAGTAATTGACTTGAACATAGCATGTGAAGCTCAAGATATTTAAAGAGAAGCAAGCACTGGTATAGCGAGCTGCTATACAAACGGTTTTTAACCCCTTCTGCGACGGCATTTTAAACCAACACCAAGTGAGTGTGTGCGATACGGGGGTCCTTCCCACATGACCCAAAACCGTCGGGGATAGGGAGCCATGATGCAGACACTTGGCCAAAATGTAATCATCTGCGATGCAGCACACACCAAATTCCGTCACACATGTGGGATCAGTGATTAAATGTTTCTAATGATGCAGTGAAACCAAACGGTGTGTCATAATGAACCGTTTGGGAAACAGTATCTAAGGCACACGGGCCAACATATGAACTGTGTGTGATATGTGCCCCATCGCACACGAGTTTTCTGTGGAACTTGTCTGCCATGCATGACTCCATCGCACACGTTTCCGAACAATTACCATGTGCGATAATTTTCTATCTCAAACGGTTCAAGAGCCCCTTCGCACACATACAACTGTCGCAGACCATTTTTGATTTTTTGTGTATCACCGACAGTTGTGATAAGAGTGACGTGTGCTTTTCATTTAGGATCCCACACGTTTCCTGACAATTTTATGACTAGGATTGTATTTTACATTGGGCACAGTTTACTCTGAGCTCTCGTGTGCGATAATGTGGTATCACAAACGGTTCTGGAGCCCATACGCACACGTAGTAGTGCTGCAAATCGTCTGAAGTCTGATGTGTATCACCACTGGTTCCTTTATGATTGACGTATGCTTTTCGATGTGGATCGTACACACTCATTTTGTTGAACCGTGTGCGGAGCAATTGCAAGGTTAAAGAAAAAATATCCCATTTCAATCGGCATGCAAAAAGCAAATTTGCCACAATATGCAATTGAACAAATAGTGTCCACGGGAAGAACATTCATCAGATTTCGCAAAAATTGCAATTGAACAAATGGTAGCTAAATTCCAATGATTTGTCGACATATATATGCATTACATAATTAATCATAATGTACAAAATACAAAGATCTCATCAAATGGAAAACAATGGATCCATGTGTATATGTTTAGCGGCTAACTCTTACTCAATGTTTCAGGAGAAGGCATGCTGAAATCTTCATTATCACCAGTGGGATTGATGTAGTGATTCAGGAAGAAGTCGCTGATAAATCTCCGAACCATCAGCAATTCACCAGTGGGGAGAGGTTCAGGGGTCCTTGGTTCTAAGATGAGATGCAGTATTTTTAAGATCAGTATGTGCCATATGAGTGGAGTAGAAGATATTAATTAAGATAGACTTACTGGTACTAATTCGCGAGCATCTTCACAACTATCAGCATATTTGCAGATGGAGATCATGTGTCTGCAAAGATAGTATCCACAAAGGTTGGTCCCTGCTTGTTGCTGAGGACACTAAAATTATTTGTACAGAATTAGTCATGTATTTATCCTGTTAGGATAAGCTAACCGGTGTTAGATGTTTTTTTTCTTTGGACATAAATAGAAAGAGGTTTATTTAGAACCTTGAAAATTTGACTAGCGTAAGAAAAGGTATTTGCATACTATTGGATACATTTTCCAAAAATAACGGATTTCCGTATGTTACCGGAGAAACGATCTCGTGCTGCAGAGGTAGTTCCCTCTTGAACAGGTTCCCTGGTTTAGTTTTCCACAATGTGAACACACTGCAAATAAAGATGAATTTTCACAACATCAATTATTGAACCATATATGAATGCAAATTAATTTCAACATCATAGAATTCACACTAGTGAGCGTCGGTCCTAAAAAAACGGTTTAAAACCCCTTTCCGCGACGGCATTTGGAACCGTCGCCAAGTGAGTGTGGGCGATAGGGGGGTCCTTCCCACACGACCCAGAAACCGTTGGGGACAGGGCCCCTACAGTACTCCTACTCATTTCTGCTCGCATTGCCATCGCAGTCGGTATTCTGTGGTGCTACGTTTACGATGCGCGGCCCATCACAAACGGTTCACTATTATAGAACGTGTATGATGCGCGGCCCATCACAAACAGTTCACCCTTAAGAAGATTAGCTAATCGTCGTACGAGTGTTGGACAGGATTACGGAACATCGAACCGTCGTAACATCGTTGTACACGACAACTATCTCACACGCTATTCTGTGGTGCAACGTTTACGATACATACTTCATCAGAAACAGTTCATGGTTGCAAATCGTGCATGATAAGGCAACTAACACAAACGTTTAGTTTGCCCGCATCGTTTGTGATATTGTCTGACATCGCACACGCTTTGCAAACAGCAACTGTGCGCATGCTTGCACAGGTTTCCTCTCTGTGAACCATCTCGGATTATGGTGCATATCGCAAAAGTTTTTGTTTTACCAACCATGTGTGCCGTAACAACCTAGAGAGTGTAATTTCACCGTAATTTAATTGCTTCTTTTCCAATTTGTACCAAATTTGGATTTGAATTTGAATGTATGCTACAGCTTTATTCATATCCATCAGGATCAAACAACCAATGCATTATTCGATTCATAGGTACATATGTTCAAGAATTACATAAGAACCAAATAAAGAATGATGAACCACAGTTGTGTACTTGTACTATTAAAGACGGTAAGGAAAGAGGCGAAATATATTTCGGTTGCTGAACAAGGTGAAGCGGAATGCCCATATTGTGCCCTCCTCCATGCAGAAGGCACGCACGACTCTAGTCCAACCCCTTGTGATGGCCGAGCGCCCAACCTTCACGGTCTTCATGAAAACATCTAGATAATCATCGTTGTAACGCGCTCGATGCGGCTATATCTCCCACGTGTCAAAGCACGACTTAGAGGCATAACCGCAATGAAAGCAATGTCGCAAGTGAGGTAATCTTCACACAACCCATGTAATACATAAGGGAAAAAGATACCTAGTTGGCTTACAATCACCACTTCACACAATTACATGAATAGAGCATTACATCACCAGATACAATCAAGGTCCGACTACGGAACCAAAAATAAAAGAAGACTACCCCAAATGCTACACATATCCCCGATTGTCCCAACTGGGCTCCACTACTAATCAACTGGAAACGGAACAATATAGCAAACAAAAACTTCATCGAGCTCCTCCTTGAGCTTGGTTGCGTCACCTGCACGGTTCAACGGCACCTGCAAGCTGGTTGTGGAAGTATCTGTGAGTCACGGGGACTCAGCAATCTCACACCCTCGCGATCAAGACTATTTAAGCTTATAGGTAGGGTAAAAGGTATGAGGTGGAGCTGCAGCAAGCGACTATCATATATGGTGGCTAACATATGCAAATGAGAGCGAGAAGAGAAGGCAAAAGCACGGTCGAGAATCTATGATCAAGAAGTGATCTTAGAGCAACCTACGTCAAACATTACTCCAACACCGTGTTCACTTCCCAGACCCCGCCGAGAAGAGACCATCATGGCTACACACGCGGTTGATGTAATTTAATTAAGATAAACTTCAGGTTTTCTACAACCGGACATTAACAAATTCCCATCTGCCCAAAACCGCGGGCACGGCTTTCGAAAGTTCAAATCCCTGCAGGGGTGTCCCAACTTAGCCCATCACAAGCTCTCACGGTCAACGAAGGATATTCCTTCTCCCAAGACAATCCGATCAGACTCGGCATCCCGGTTACAAGACATCCTCGACAATGGTAAAACAAGTCTAGCAAAGCCGCCCGAATGTGCCAGACAAATCCCGATAGGAGCTGCACATATCTCGTTCTCAGGGCACACTCAGATGAGACTAGCTATGAGTAAAACCAAACCTCAAGTTGCCCCGAGGTGGCCCCGCAGGCAGCTCGTTTCGGACCAACACTTAGAGAAGCACTGGCCCGGGGGGGGGGGTTAAAATAAAGATGACCCTTGAGTCTGCAGAACCCAAGGGAAGGTGGTAGGTTGTTAGTGCAAATGGTAAAACCAAGGTTGGGCATTGCTGGAGGAGTTTTATTCAAGGCGAACTATCAAGGGGTTCCCATTATTACCCAACCGCGTAAGGAACGCAAAATCCGGGAACATAACACCGATATGACGGAAACTAGGGCGGCAAGAGTGGAACAAAACACCAGGCATAAGGCAGAGCCTTCCACCCTTTACCAAGTGTATAGATGCATTAATTAAGTAAAAGATATTGTGATATCCCAAAAAGTAAACATGTTCCAACAAGGAACAACATCTCCATGTTCCAACAAGGAACAAACTTCAACCTTCACCTGCAACTAACAACGCTATAAGAGGGGCTGAGCAAAGCGGTAACATAGCCAATCAACCGTTTGATAGGACAAGGTGGGTTAGAGGCTTGGTTCAACAATGTAGGAGGCATGATAAGCAAGTGATAGGTATCGCAGCATAGGCATAGCAAAAGAGCGAGCAACTAGCAAGCAAAGATAGAAGTGATTTCGAGGGTATGGTCATCTTGCCTGAGATCCCGCAAGGAAGAAGAACGAGTCCATGAAGAAGACAAATGGACATAGTTGAACGGATCCTCACACACACGACGTTATCGGAACCAACCCGAAGAAGCAAACACCGGAAAGAAGCACACAACATAGTAAACAACCAACACATGAACATGGTATGATATGCGGGATGCGGTATGCGATGCATATGCATGATTTGCAAAGGAATGATTGAACCTGGCCTCAACTTGGAAATCCAAGAGTGCCACTGGAAAGGGGAGATGATTTCGGTTTAAATCGATATAAAGATCACCGGAATCGGATGCACGGTTTGGAAATGGCAAGCAAAACAAATATGACACTCGTCTGCAATAATCAGCAAATAGCCATCTAAATGCATCAAGATAGATAAGCTACTGCGCTCAAACATGGCAACAAGATACATGGCAGGTATCCACTCATGATGCTTGACAAAATATGAACACTGACCTATGGCTAATTCACTCATTAACAGGTTCAAACAAGCATGGCAAAAGTGCAAACGATAACAGGTTTCAGACTTAGTGAAATTAACACAAGTCTGGAATTTATCATCAGGAAGCACACTTTAGAGCATGAAAACTACATGCTACAGGAATTTAACATGGAAAAGCAAGGCATGGCATGAAGCTACTCAAAGCACTTAACAAAAGTCCCTTAGTGACCTTGAGCCAAAAGGGATCAGAAAATACAATTGCAAGCATGTGAACATGGCAAAAACATAAATAGATCTCACACTTAGTGAAAAACTGGAGCATGCAAATCAGTTAACGAGTAGGCATGTTTACGAGCTCGATGCACTCACTACAAAGCATGGCATGACAAACTAAGCATACACCCATCAAGAATACATGGCATAGGAGCTAGACATGGCAAGAACAATAACATAACATGCACGGATCAATAGCAACATCCTTGGCAAAATCGCTAAACATGTCAACAATCTGCTAGGATTCACGATATAGCAAAAGTAGAGCTCGATTGACTCAAGCTAGGTTGCTCCATAAATGCAAACAAAGACATGGATGGATAGAGAACCACAATGTTAACAAAACATCCTTACTGATCATCCTCAAAAGAGGCACGGATCACTAGGAAACAACATGAACATATGGCATAACGACAAAATCAGGACAAGGGCTTAGTGAAATTCTAAGTCCCTGAAATCAGCATTAACGATTACGCTACTTTGCAAGCTTGTGATAGTCACCACAAATATCACAAAAATACATGGAAAGCACCTCTGTAAATATGGCATGGCATATACCAAAACACATGTAGAGCTCAGGATCATATCATGCACACATTAATCATGGCAAAAATGACAAAATGCCATTTGCTGAAACAGATCGGACAAATTACTCACATAGCCCTCTTCCAATAGCATTTCGGGCATCAAGATGAGCTCAAATGAAAATGATGCAATGAGATGAAATGATGTACTCGTCGAGGCGAACATTTTGATATGCTACATGCTCAAAACGGAGCCACGGATGATGAGCTATCACGCGATGAAAAAGCCTAAAAATAACATCAGATCTGGGGACTTGGCAGTTTTCTAGAAAAAAAACATGATGAGCGCGAAATAATTAAAAGACGCACGGACGGGGTTTAGAGGCTCTCACCGCTGGGCCGAGCCCAGAAGGACGGAGAGGCAGGCCGAGGTGGGCCGGACGCCGGGCGGGCCAGTTGGGCCAGATCTGGATCGTGGTGCGTGTGCTCTCATGCACACGCGCTTGCGAGCAGGTCAACAATGGCGTGCGGCGGCGTGATCCGGCGCAGCGGGAGGCCGGTGAGGAGGCATCGGGGTCGGCGGAGAGACCGGGATCCGGTGGATCTGGCCGCGGGGCCCCGTTCCCGGCGACGAGGTGGCCTGGGGAGGCGCGGGCGTGGAGATCAAGGCAGCCATGCTGCTCCCGCGATGGTCTGCGGTGATGGGCTCCGGCGGTTGATGGCGCTGGAGCCACGATGGCGTTCAACGGCGGTGTTGCGAGGTTGGGGACGAAGGCGGCATGACTCGGGCGCGAGGAGCAGAGTGCCTCGGGCTCCCGGCACGCGGCGGCGATGAGATGGGCCCGCGCGGGCCTGATCCGGGCTCCGCGGGCCGCGGCAGCGGGGAGGAGAGAGAAGGGCGGCGGGAGGACAAGTGGCATCGCGTGATTGGGCGCAGGAGGCGGCTCGGCTGACGTGGCGAGCCGGGATTGGCCAGAGTGAGGTGGAGGGCGCGGTGGACACGTCCGGCGATGGGACGGACATGTCCGACTGCGGGAGGAGGACGAAGTTAGGGTTAGACTCCGTGAAAATTCGGGGAGAGCCACATATATATAGGTAGAGGGAGCTAGGAAGCTCCAAAAGAGGTGTGGTTTTCGGCCACGCGATCGTGATCGAACGACCGAGATGATGGAGGAGGTTTAGGTGTGTTTTGGGCCACTTTGGAGGGGTGTTGGGCTGCAACACATACGAGGCCTTTTCGGTCCCTCGGTTAACCGTTGGAGTATCAAACAAAGTCCAAATGGCGCGAAACTTGACAGGCGGTCTACCGGTAGTAAACCAAGGCCGCATGACAAGTCTCCGTCCAATCCGGAAATGTTTAACCCCCACACAGGAAAAGAGGTAGAAAGGACCACTGGAGGACATAGGAGCGCCGTAATGCAAAACGGACAACGGGGAAAATGCTCGGATGCATGAGATGAACACGTATGCAAATGCAATGGACATGATGACATGATATGAGATGCATGACATGCAAGCAATGACAAGGCAACAACAGCGAATAACTGGAGGACACCTGGCACATCGGTCTCGGGGCGTTACAACACTCCACCACTACGAGAGGATCTCGTCCCGAGATCTAGAATGGCACTGGAGGGAAAACAGAAGAGAAAGAGAAGAGGTAAAACTAAGTTGCTCCTTTGATAAACAAGTGAAACCAAAGAACCTTGAAAAGGTTAAGCCATTTCGAGAAAAGAATACAACAAAGATAAATGAAGTTGAAAGCACTCCGTTAGGAAAGAGGAACAAGGAAGAACCACTTTGGGCAGCACTCCGGTTGAGAAGGGATGCAAGGCTTGATAATGCGAAAAGAACTTGAGCAAAAAGGACAGAACACTCCGGTTAAATGGATAAGCAAAAGAAAGAAGCATGATCTTGACAAAACAAAATGATGGGTTGAAAAGAGCAACATCGCAATGCCTCCGGAAGAGAGAAATAGAAGATAGATCATTGAGATAAAAGAATGGAGAAGAAAAGGCCAACTTCTGCCACAAAGAGCTTGAAAAAGGCATCCTTAGAAGAAGGGTCGAAACGGAGTTGTTGGAACACCAACAATGAAAAGAATACGCTTGATATGGTCTTATAGAATACATCTCAAATTATGAGGTGACAACCTGCCACTCACGGGAAAAAGAATTGGATTGGTATGAACAAGGAGACGAGAAAGTATTTCACCGGGAGGATAAAGAAGAACTTGGGTCCTTTATAAGCACCATAAATAGAAACAATCCTTAGGGAAAGTTTTAGGTGAAATATAACCCAAGGTAACTCCAATGACGTGATTGATGGATTTAAAATACCTCATTCTTAACAACATGTGAATCATGAGACATGGACTCAAATTATCAAGAATGACATAATACCACCTCCAATGATACGGTAGACAGAATTGCACACCGGATTGCAAGATGAAGAATGCTTGAGCTCCTTAGAAAAGAATCTCGATGACAACTTCGAGAAGGAAATAAATCCTTTATGAACCATCATGTAGAACCTCCATGATGATCTCCGGTAAGAAAAGAAAGATCAAACGAAAGGAAAGAGAGGTCGAAAACACAAGGTGAAACCTTGCAATGATTTGATGGATATTTGGAATGATAATTGAAATAACTTTGAGCTCCGAAAAATAAAGATGGACAACTTGAATCGAGAATTTGATGAACCTCCAGAATAAGGAATTAATCACTTAAGTGAAACAAGAGTAAGGATTATGTTATGCGTATCCTTCACCAATTAAATTGATGACAAACAATGGATTTGGCATACTACTTACTCTCTTAGAAAGGATTAAGATAGATATTGCGCAAACTTGAAGAGGCCTTCAATGATCCACCGGTAGGATTTGAAAGAATGAAAGAATTGATATGATAACGAAGGAAGAAGAATCTTGATCAAACCACCGTAAGAATTGAAAATGAACGAATAAAAGATAAAGAAACACCGGGAAGAATTATAAAATGAATGCAGATGCTTGAGAGGATTTCGATACACGAGAACGAAGAGATCACGAGCCGATTAGAGATCACTTGAACGAAGCACCGGTAAAATTGGAGAATGATAGCTGAAAGCTGAGAATGAATAATCCCGAAATGATGGCCTTCGGAGAATCAAACTGAAAAGACTCTTGAATTACTCCGGATGGGTGAAAAAGAATTTTCACAATCGAGAAAAAAACAATTATGAGAGATGACATCAAGCTAGAACCATGAATCTCTAAGAGAGCGGATAGGATATGGAGGAAAAACTCTTCTTCGGTCTTCAGAATCTGAGAATTACGACGAGAAACACCACCAAATTGTTGAGATACTCTGGAATAAATAAGAATGGAAAAGTTGAACCAACGATGAAAAGAATTTGAAAGATCTTGGAGAAATACATATGACCAATGATGAATCATTCTTACATCAAACTTTGAGATGAATTTGAAAATAGCTCCGGTAAAATTAGAAGAGTCAGGTAAGATCCTGGAAAAAGACCTGTGGGTTAGGGTCCAATCAAAAGAAACACCGTAGAACGATTTAAAAGAGAGAATGCACCGGTTGAGTTAAATGTATTGAATGAGATAACTACCTCGAAAGATCTTGAATGAATGCAGAGTGGAAAACACGAATCTTCGAGATATCTTGAGCACTCCGGAACAATTAAATAGCGAGAAGTGGAATGATGATGAGGTGCACCGGCATGAGAAGGTATTGAAAGAGGAAAGGGTATGATCAATAAAGCTTGACTTGAGACCACCGGAGAAAAAAAAACGAAGAATGACGAACTTGAGGCTCCATTAGAATCTTCATGAGAAACACCGGGTAAGAACATTGAAAGGAAAGAAAGAAGAGAATTCACATGAATAAAATGGATACTTGATTAAGAAATCCGAATCCTTGAAGAAAAAGGGTGGGAGGGTGGGAAAAACAAAGGCAGCTTGGGTGGATGAAACAAACAACGTTGAGAAGAACTGATACTTGATCTTGCGGATGTTGAAATGATCGGATCCACTTGAAGAGAAACACACCGGTGAAAAGGATTGACATGACAATCTCGATTATCAAGAAGGATTAGTATTCGCATAGGAGTATGAGAACACTGCTTAGGAAAGGTATGGAATCAACTCTTGACTTTGAAGCAACTCGAATACCACAACTCAAAACAAAACAAAGGATTGGCTTGAAAAATAAGCCGGAACAAACATATGATAGAGATTTCGTCCGAAGTTTTCGTGGTGGGGCCTACACTGGCTCGATCGTACAACACCATCATGTACAAGGCAGTGCATATGACATACGAAGCGTCCCCGAGTCGGCATAGCCAAGGACTCTTTAAGACACAACGAGACCACTATAAACCAACCGTGGATAGGCGGAGCACTAGACGTCGAACCCCGATTTCATATCATACATCTGTCGGAAAGATATCCTAAGAGCTACTTGAATTCCCACATATAAACTCCCGAAACTTTCCGGTTATGCAATCAGGTGTTGGGGATACAGGGGAAGCATAATATCTCACCCAAAACTAGCAAATCCTACATCCAGCTGTATCCATCCTTCAACACATAACCAAGAAACCTTCGGAAATCATCTACCTCAACCTTTGAAAAGCATCCGTTATACGAGTTATGGCAATACTTCCGAACTCCCGCCCTAGTACTGGGTGGCGTCGAGGTTATCTCACCAACAACCGCATAAAAGAGATTTTCGATGTCGGCGAAACTAAACTCAGGCATTCCAGAACTGCAACGATAAAATTGTGACGACAACACCTCGGAGCTCAACTCCCCGGGACACTGCCACAACCCCTAACTGTCAGGAGGCACCAAGAACAATGTTCTCGTGACAAAACCATCGGAACGATTTCAAGATACTCGCGTGATCCTAATTTTTTTTAGTGAAATTTGAGAAGACAAGAGTCAAAACTCTATGTCAGGATGCCTCACCAGAGCGATGAAGGGACTGGGGAGAAAAGAATTCCTAAACTCTCCGATATATATAATCCTAAATGACTCAAAACATTTCTAGACTCAATATCGCCAGCGATTCGATCAAGCAGGGGGCTCCTAAGGTCGGGGAAGGCTCTGATTACCAATTTGTAACACCGTCGATGCGGCTATATCTCCCACGTGTCGAAGCACGACTTAGAGGCATAACCGCATTGAAAGCAATGTCGCAAGTGAGGTAATCTTCACACAACCCATGTAATACATAAGGGAAAGAGATACATAGTTGGCTTAAAATCGCCACTTCACACATTACATGAACAAAGCATTACATCATTCAGATACAATCAAGGTCCGACTACGGAACCAGAATAAAAGAAGACTACCCCAAATGCTACACAGATCCCCGATCGACCCCAACTGGGCTCCACTACTGATCAACTAGAAACGAAACAAGACAAAGGACAAGATCTTCATCGAGCTCCTCCTTGAGCTTGGTTGCGTCACCTGCTCGGTAACATCGGCACCTGCAAACTGGTTTGGAAGTATCTGTGAGTCACATGGAATCAGCAATCTCGCACCCTCGCGATCAAAACTATTTAAGCTTATAGGTAAGGTAAAAGGTATGAGGTGGAGCTGCAGCAAGCGACTAGCATATTTGGTGGCTAACCTATTCGCAAATGAGAGCGAGAAGAGAAGGCAAAAGCACGGTCGAGAATCTATGATCAAGAAGTGATCCTAGAACAACCTACGTCAAGCATAACTCCAACACCGTGTTCACTTCCCGGACCCCGCCGAGAAGAGACCATCACGGTTACACACGCGGTTGATGTATTTTAATTAAGGTAAACTTCAGGTTTTCTACAACCGGACATTAACAAATACCCATCTGCCCATAACCGCGGGCACGGCTTTCGAAAGTTCATAACCCTGCAGGGGTGTCCCAACTTAGCCTATCACAAGCTCTCACGGTCAACGAAGGATATTCCTTCTAGCGGGAAGACCTGATCAGACTCGGAATCCCGGTTACAAGACATTTCGACAATGGTAAAACAAGACCAGCAAAGCCACCCGAATGTGCCGACAAATCCCGATAGGAGCTGCACATATCTCTTTCTCAGGGCACACCGGATTGTCCAAGGTTCCGGTTGGCCAGCCCAGAGTTGCCCCTGGTGGCCACCGGCAGCTGATAGGTTGGACCAACACTCAGAGGAGCACTGGCCCGGGGGTTTACATAAAGATGACCCTTGAGTCTGCAGAACCCAAGGGAAAGAAAAGGCTAGGTGGTGAATGGTAAAACCAATGTTGGGCCTTGCTGGAGGAGTTTTATTCAAGGCGAACTGTCAAGGGGTTCCCATTATAACCCAACCGCGTAAGGAACACAAAATCCGGGAACATAACACCGATATGACGGAAACTAGGGCGGCAAGAGTGGAAAAAAACACCAGGCATAAGGCCGAGCCTTCCACGAGCCTTCCACCCTTTACCAAGTATATAGATGCATTAATTAAATAATATATATTGTGATATCCCAACAAGTAAACATGTTCCAACAAGGAACAACATCTCCATGTTCCAACAAGGAACAAACTTCAATCTTCACCTGCAACTAACAACGCTATAAGAGGGGCTGAGCAAAGCGGTAACATAGCCAAACAATGGTTTGCTAGGACAAGGTGGGTTAGAGGCTTGGTTTAACAATGTGGGAGGCATGATAAGCAAGTGGTAGGTATCGCAGCATAGGCATAGCAAAAGAGCGAGCAACTAGCAAGCAAAGATAGAAGTGATTTCGAGGGTATGATCATCTTGCCCATCCCGCAAGGAAGAAGAACGAGTCCATGAAGAAGAGAAACGGACACAGTCAACGGGTCCTCACAACACGACGTTACCGGATCAACCCGAAGAAGCAACACCGGAAAGAAGCACACAACATAGTAAACAACCAACACATGAACATGGTATGATATGCGGGATGCGGTATGCGATGCATATGCATGATTTGAAAGGAATGATTGAACCTGGCCTCAACTTGGAAATCCAAGAGTGCCACTGGAAAGGTGAGGTGATTTCGGTTGAAATCGATATAAAGATCACCGGAATCGGATGCACGGTTTGGAAATGGCAAGCAAAACAAATATGGCACGTCTGCGATAAACAGCAAGTAGCCATCTAAATGCATCAAGATAATTATTCACAGCACTCAAACATGGCAACAAAATACATGGCAGGGATCCACTCATGATGCTTGACAAAAGATGAACACTGAGCTACGGCCAATTCATCCATTAACAGGTTCAACAAGCATGGCAAAAATGCAAACGATAACAGGTTTCAGACTTAGTGAAATTAACATAAGTCTGGAATTTATCATCAGGAAGCACACTTTAGAGCATGAAAACTACATGCTATAGGAACTTAACATGGCTTAACATGGCAAAGCAAAGCATGGAATGAAGCTACTCAAAGAGCTTAACAAAAGTCCCTTAGTGACCTTGAGCCAAAAGGGATTAGAAAATACAATTGCAAGCATGTGAACATGGCAAAAACATAATCAGATCTCAGACTTGGAGAAAAACTGGAACAAGGAAATCTATTAACGATTAGGCATGTTTACGAGCTCGATGCACTCACTACAGAGAATGGCATGACAAACTAAGAATACACCCATCAAGAATACACATTATGCAAGCTAGACATGGCAAGAAAAATAACATAGCATGCACGAATCAACTACAACATCCTCGGCAAAATCGCTAACAAGTAGACAATCTGCCCAGATTCACGAAATAGCAAAAGTAGAGCTCGATTGACTCAAGCTAAGGTGCTCCATAATTGCAAACAAAGACATGGATGGATAGAGAACCACAATATTAACAAATCATCCTTACTGATCATCCTTAAAAGAGGCACGGCTCACTAGGAAACAACATGAACATATGGCATATTGATAAAAACAGATCAAGGACTTAGTGAAATTCTAAGTCCCTGAAATCAGCATTAACGAATGGACCACTTTGCAAGCTTGTGCTAGTCACCACACACATCACACAAATACATGGATTGCACCTATGGAAAGATGACAAAGCATATAACAAAACACATGTAGAGCTCAGGAGCATATCGTGCACACAATAATCATGGCAAAAAAGACAAATAGCTATTTGGAGCAGCAGATCTGATAATTATCTCAAATAGCACTCTTCCAACAACATTTAGAGCATCAAGATGAGCTCAAATGAAAATGATGCAATGAGATGAAATGATGTACTCTCTGAGGCGAACATTTTGATATGCTACACGCGCAAAACAGAGCTACGGATGCAAAGTTACGACATGATGAAGATGGGCATATGAATCTGGAAAATTCGGGGACTTAGTAGAAATATAGACCTCTCCGGGAAAAGTCAACGGGCGGACGAGGAGATCCGGGACGGTGTGGATCCGGATCGGGACGAAGACGTTTGGATCGGGGGAGTGGTGGATCTCATCCCACTCCCCGGATCGGATCCGGCCGGAGCGGAGGAAGACGCCGGCGAGGCACGGTGGAGCTCCGGCGGCTTGGTGGCGGGGAGCCTCGGTGGCGGCGGCGGGGCCGCGCCGGCGAAGGGCGGCGCCGGCGGGAAGGAGCGGTGGCGGAGGAGAAACGGCCGGGCGGCGAGCGGGCGCTGGCGAACTCGCGCGGCGGCGGCGGTTGCCGGTCGGCGAGGCGGCGAGGTCCCGAGGCGGCGGGGACGACCCGGCGCGGGGCGGCGACCGGATGGGCCGGGCAGGCCCGCGATGGGCTCCGGCGGGCCCGCGGCGAAGTGGGGCGGCGCGGCGCTGAGGTGGCGGCTGCTGGTTGGATGCGGTGGTTGGGGCAGGTGACGTGGCGGCGCGCCATTGGTCGGAGCGATGTGGCGGCGACGGACACGTCCAGCGGCGGGACGGACATGTCCAGTGGCGCGATGAGGAAGACACTAGGGTTTCATCCACGAATTTTGGAAGGGTTGCACATATTTATAGGTAGAGGGAGCTAGGAGAGTCCAAATGAGGTGCGGTTTTCGGCCACGAGATCGTGATCGAACGCTCTAGATGATGGAGAGGGTTTTGGTGGGTTTTGGGCCAAATTGGAGGGGTGTTGGGCTGCAACACACACGAGGCCTTCTCGGTCCCTCGGTTACCCGTTGGAGCATCAAACGAAGTCCAAATGGTACGAAACTTGACAGGCGGTCTACCGGTAGTAAACCAAGGCCACTTTGCAAGTCTCGGTCCAATCCGGAAATGTTTAACCCCCACACACGAAAGAAAGGTAGAAATGACCACCGGAGGAGATATGAGCGCGGGAATGCAAAACGGACAACGGGGAAAATGCTCGGATGCATGAGACGAACATGTATGCAAATGAAATGCACATGATGACATGATATGCAATGCATGACACGCAAGCAATGACAAGGCAACAATAGTGAATAACTGGACGACACCTGGCACATCGGTCGCGGGGCGTTACAAGAGTATTCAACCCAATTTATTGATTCGACACAAGGGGAGCCAAAGAATACTCCCAAGTATTAGCAGCTGAGTTGTCAATTCAACCACACCTGGAAACTTAATATCTGCAACAAAGTGTTCAATAGCAAGGTAATATGATAGTGGCGATAACGGTAACAAAAGGTAATGGTAGTAAAAGCAATGTTTTTGGTATTTTGTAGTGATGATAGCAATATCAACTGGAAAGTAAATAAGCGGAGAACAATATATGGAAAGCTCGTAGGCAATGGATCAGTGATGGAGAATTATGCCGGATGCGGTTCATCATGTAACAGTCATGACCTAGGGAGGTAATTCGATATCATCTTCGCGTATGGCTATACCAAGAAAATTAGCTATGCGGGTTGCATAAATTCCACCAAAGAAATCTCCATTAAGTCTATTAAGATGCAACCTACATGCAACAATGGCTCCCAAATTATATGATTCGTCTCCTAACACAGCACTCCTAAGAATACTAAGATCAGGGACACACATGTGACATGCTTCATCTTTACCATTAATGCATCTACCTATGAAGAGACCAAAATAATGTATAGCAGGAAAGTGAATGCTCCCTATGGTAGCTTATGTAATATCTCTAGATTCTCCCACAGTTATTTTAGCAAGAAAATCTCTAAATTCAGATTTGCGAGGATCCCTTATACTACCCCATTGTGGAAGTTTGCCAGCAGTGGTAAAATCCTCTAAGTCCATAGTGTAAGATTGATCATAAAGATCAAACAGGACAGTTGGAGAATTACGTGAAGTTGAAAATTCAAACCTCCTCACAAAGGTACCGGTGAGATAGTGATACTGGCTGCACTTCTCTTCCTCGAAGCTCACAAGATCAGCGTTACGCAAATATGCGTTAAATTCTTCCTTAATTCCCGCTCGATCCATAAAGTTCTTAGAAGGCCATTCACAAGGACGCACTGGAGCGTCTCTTGGTGGCTCTTCATCAGCATCACGCATTGCAAGCCTGGGTCCTTGCTTCCTTGAAGAACCACATTGGACCATTTTCCTAAGCATATTTCTTCCTCTGAAAAATTCTGAAATTTTTTAGTAACTTCAAAATAAAAGTAAACCAGACTCAATAGTATTGATAGCAACTACTCCTACAAGTGCCTAGGGCCTATATCATGCATCAAAACTACTTTTGACCATATAAATTTGACATGCAAGCTCAAGAACAGGGTCACCTAAGCAGCAAAAATTTGCAATGAATAAAGCACTAGAACAAAAACTAATTGGACCAATGGAGGAGTCACATACCAAGGAGCAATCTCCCCAAGCAGTTTTGTGAGAGGTGCTTTGAGCAAGGAGATCGAAAATGGCAGCAAAACGAGCTTGGACTCGGGTTTGAGCTGGATATTCGTGTTTGTGGGAGGAAGATGAAGTGTGTGGGTGCAGGAATAAGTGGAGGAGGGCCACCATGGGCCCACGAGGCAGGGGGGCATGCCCTAGAGGGGTGGGCGCGCCCTCCACCCTCGTGGGCAGGTGGTTGACCCCCCTCGTGTGTTCTCAGTTCCATAAATCCTCAAATATTCTAGAAAAAATCATATTTAAATTTCAGGGCATTTGGAGAAATTTTATTTTCGAGGTATTTTTATATTGCACAGATAATCAAATAACAGACAGAAAAATATTTGTTTTTATTTTATTTAATATAAATAACAGAAAGTAAAAGTGGGGTACAAAAGGTTGTGCCTTCTAGTTTCATCCATCTCATGATCATCAAAAGGAATGCACTAACAAGGTTGATCAAGTCTTGTTAACGAACTCATTCTGAATAACATGGAACCGGAGAAATTTCGAATAACACTATGTTACCTCAACGGGGATATGCACATCCCCAATAATAAGAATATCATATTTCTTCTTGACAGTAGGAAGAGGAAATTCAAAACCTCCAAATATAATTGATGGAATTTTTCCAATAGTGTTGATACTATGAACTTGAGGTTGTTTCCTCGGAAAGTGTACCGTATGCTCATTGCCATTAACATGAAAAGTGACATTGCCTTTAGTGCAATCAATAACAGCCCCTGCAGTATTCAAAAATGGTCTTCCAAGAATAATAGACATACTATCTGTAACGCCCTCGATGCGGCTATATCTCCCACGTGTCGAAGCACGACTTAGAGGCATAACCGCATTGAAATCAATGTCGCAAGTGAGGTAATCTTCACACAACCCATGTAATACATAAGGGAAAGAGATACATAGTTGGCTTAAAATCGCCACTTCACACATTACATGAACAAAACATTACATCATTCAGATACAATCAAGGTCCGACTACGGAACCAGAATAAAAGAAGACTACCCCAAATGCTACACAGATCCCCGATCGACCCCAACTGGGTTCCACTACTGATCAACTAGAAACGAAACAAGACAAAGGACAAGATCTTCATCGAGCTCCTCCTTGAGTTTGGTTGCGTCACCTGCTCGGTAACATCGGCACCTGCAAACTGGTTTTGGAAGTATCTGTGAGTCACATGGAATCAGCAATCTCGCACCCTTGCGATCAAAACTATTTAAGCTTATAGGTAAGGTAAAAGGTATGAGGTGGAGCTGCAGCAAGCGACTAGCA